>NC_057809.1:368583752-368611660 GCF_018294505.1 Triticum aestivum | reverse complement strand
CAATCCTCTCACTCGGAGGCTTAGCTGCAGCCTCGTGCTCGCCTAAGTTATAAAAATCCTACCGAGTGGTGAGCAATCCTCTCACTCGGGGGCTTAGCTGCAGTCCAAGCACTCGCCTAAGTTTATCAAAATCCTACCGAGTGGTGAGCAATCCTCTCACTCGGAGGCTTAGCTGCAGTCCAAGCACTCGCCTAAGTTATAAAAATCCTACCGAGTGGTGAGCAATCCTCTCACTCGGAGGCTTAGCTGCAGCCTCGTGCTCGCCTAAGTTATAAAAATCCTACCGAGTGGTGAGCAATCCTCTCACTCGGGGGCTTAGCTGCAGTCCAAGCACTCGCCTAAGTTTATCAAAATCCTACCGAGTGGTAAGCCAGCCTTCCACTCGGAGGCTTAGCTGCGAATCCGTTTCGCCTAAGTTATAAAAACCCTACCGAGTGAAGAGCGATCCTCACGCTCGAAGGCTTAGCTACAGTCCAAGCGCTCGCCTAAGCACAGGCACCTTGCTTTGAACCTGCAAAGGACATTTTGAGCCGAAGGCAACCATATTCAAGCGCCAAATTCAAGTTCGAATCGATGTCTAAAGGAACCAAAAGTGCTCAGGCGTCAAGCCTGTTAAAGTTTGTCGGATACAATTCCACTCGGCATACCGAGGCAAATTTAAAAGAGTCGAGCCATAAGAAGTTTTTTACCCCTCCTGTGGAGGGCTGGAAGGTGCGACGAATTCATCAAGGTCAATTCCGTCGGCGATCCGAGTGGCAGCTGCAAGGAAAGTCTCCATGAAGGACCTGAAGTCGTGCTTCTTGGTATTGGCCACCCGAAGAGCCGCCAGCTTCTCCTCTCGTGCATCCTTGCAGTGGACTCGGGCCAGACACAGAGCAACATCTGCACCACACCGAGCTGAGGACTTCTTCCATTCCAGCACTCGACCAGGGATCGTGTTCAAGCGGGCCATTAATGACTCAAGGTCATTCTGAAGTGTCTCCTCAGGCCAGAGCGTCGAGTCGATGCGAGATGTGGCGGCCTTCAGCCTTGCGAGATAATCCACGACGGATGCAACGCGAGATTCCAGTCGGAAGATATCCATGGCAACCTCGTCATTTACCGGAGAATTGACAGGGTCAAGGTTTGGCTCCAGTCGGCTGGTTTCTTCTTCAAAGTTTTGACAAAATTCTGCAAGAGTGATCACTAAGTCAAGGGGATAGTCGAATGGAAGAAGCCACAGTCAGAAATACTTGCCAAACATGGAGGTTTACCTTCGAGCATAAGAAACAGCTTCTTGGCAAAGCCACTCAGGAAGGCCTCCAGCGCAGTCTTCTTCTCAGTCAATTTGCTGACTTGATCGGTCAAGGCAGCTTTGTCAGTTCTCAGTCGACTGACTTCTTTGTTGGCAATCCCAAGAGCAGTCTTCAGGTTGGTATTGTCTTGTTCAAGCTTGGTGACTGAAGCTAACTTCTCGTCAGCAAGCTTGATCTTCTCAGCTAGCTCAAGGTCTTTCTTCTGCTGGGCCTCCTTTACCTTACCTGCAAGACACGGCAAGATCAGGTGTTGAAACAAGCAAGAGGAAAAGCAGTCGTCAAGGTCTCACCAAACATACCTTCAGTCTCCTCCTTCGCCTTTGTCAGCTTCTCCTGAACCAGCTTCAAGCTCAGCTCGACTTGAGTATGTTTCTGTTCTAGCTCTGAGTAGCGAGCCACAAGATCACAGGAGTTCTGCGAAGAACCAATCGACCAAACGTCAAAAATAATTCACTTCCGAGTGAAAAAGGGAAAAACACACGTTTCTAAGACTACAGCCGAATACAAGTATTCGACCGTAGTCTCGGGGACTACACCCAGTGGGTGCACTCAGCGTGCCCCCACTAATCCTGTCGAAGACAAAGTCGACCAGTCGACCTCAAAAAAAAAAACAGTGTGCGAGACGCATTATCTAAGACTGTGATCAACTGCAAGCAGTCGACCACAGTCTCGGGGACTACACCCAGTGGGTGCACTCAGCGTGCCCCCACCGGTTTGCGAAATCCAGTCGACCAGTCGACTGATAGAAAGATTGACATTATAAAGCCTAAGGCCGACTGCCAGCAGTCGACCTTAGCCTTGGGGACTACACCCAGCGGGTGCACTCAGCGTGCCCCCGCTAACACGGAGTTTATTCGACACTCCCAGTGGGTGACTAATATAAATCCCGGAAAAGAAAAGTTTTTGGTAGCATATCCAGCAGAACAAACAGCAGTCGACTGACCTGGACATTGCTTTGGAGGGCAGAGCTGGCGTCATAAGCTGCCTGGCTCGCATCCCGGATGGTCTTCAGCTGCTCCATCATGAGTCCCGCCTGGCGTATCGCCTCCTTCGCCGCACCAGCTTGGTCCTCTGGGACGTGGTGAGTCGTGAAGAGGGAGGGCTGCTGAGCACTCGTCAGTGGAGTCGCGAAGGTCACCGTGTGTCGAGTGGTGTTCTCTCCCTCCACAGTCAGAATTTCAGGCGCTGACACATCCTGAGGCACCTTGCTGGCGGACGCTTTTCGACTCCTCCTGTGCTTCAGCGGCTCTTCATCCTCATCATCATCAGGAAGATCGATAACAGTGTTGGGTGGAGCTGCAGAGAAGGGTCAGGATCAGAGATCGCGAGTCAGTCGACTAAGAATGGTATTAAGAACACAGCACCTGGATTCGAAGTTGCGGCATCCTCCATCTCGTGGTCGTCGGCCCGGGCTGAGGTCTCAGAAGTAGCAGCACTGCAACACCAAAGGAGCAGTCGACTAACCTCAGTGTCGACCAGAGATAAAGTTCGCATAAGAATAAGAAAATATGAGCAACACAATTACCCTAAAATGGTGGGGATGGACACCTTCATCTTCGGCAGGAGCTTGGTCGGCTTCGATGAAGCCGCCCTAGGCTGCTTCGGCGCCTTTTCAGTCGGCGCCGGAGAGGTGGTCCGGGGGCGCTTGGTCGACTGGGTGGCGGTCGCAACCCCCTTACCACGTTCGGTCGAAGGGTCGTGGACAAGCTTCGACCGCCTTTCTGAGCGCGGTGGAACGACCTCCTCTTCCTCTTCTTCCTCGTCCTCGATGTCATCTTCATCACCTTCATCATCATCATCGTCGTCATCATCCCCTGCAGCATCCGAGTCCCATTCCTCCTCTTCCTGGCTCTCGCCCCCGCTCGCCTCGCCCCCGCTCGCCTCGCCCCCGCTCGCCTCGCCTTCCTCAGTCGAAGCTTGTGCCCCATTGGGCATCGAGTATAGCTCGGTGAAGGCCTAGCAGTCGCCCAAACAAGGATCAGTCGACCAGTCGACAGGGTTAGCAGAAATGAATACGACAAGGACAATGGAAAGCAGAGCAAGTGTACCTTGTTTGGGATGCTGTCGTGGTCGAGTGGAGGGATTCTTCTGGCTCCGCGCGGGTTGTCCCTGTTTCCGGTAATGGCTGCCATCCATCTCTCCAGAGTGACATCGTCGACTTCTTCTGGATGGACTCTAGTCTCGTCTTCGGGCCCGCAGTACAACCACATGCAGTGGCTCCTGAACTGGAGAGGCTGGATGCGACGCTTGAGGAAAACCTCCAGGAGGTCCATGCCTGTCACACCGTCCCGAACCAGCTGCACCACGCGCTCCATCAACATCTTCACGTCGGCTTTCTCCTCCGGAATCAGCTTCAGAGGGGAGGGCTTGTTCACTCGGTCCATGGTAAACGGAGGGAGTCCACTCGACTGCCCTGGCGTCGACTGGACCTGGCAGTAGAACCAAGTCGACTGCCAGCCCCTGACGGACTCGGGAAAAGACATGGGCGGGAAGGTGCTATTGTTCCTCACCTGAATCCCCAGGCCCCCACACATTTGGACGACTCGGGTCTTCTCGTCACCTGGGCTCGCCTTCTTCACGGTCTGAGAGCGACACGTGAAGATACGTTTGAACAGACCCCAGTGCGGTCGACAGCCCAAGAAACCCTCGCACATGGACACGAACGCAGCAAGGTAGGCAATGGAGTTTGGGGTAAAGTGGTGGAGCTGCGCCCCAAAGAAATTCAGGAAACCCCGGAAGAAAATGCTCGGTGGCAAGGAAAACCCCCGATCGACATGAGTGGCCAGGAGCACACACTCACCCTCTTCTGGCTGTGGCTGCCACTCCTTCCCCGGCAACCTCGCGGCTCCGTGAGGGATCAAACCCTCGTCGGCCATGTCGAGGAGGTCCTTCTCCGTGATGGTCGACTGGATCCAGTCGCCCTGGACCCAGCCTTTCGGCAGGCGGGATCTGGACGAGGATCCTCGGCGGCTGGTGGATCTCCCCTTCGCCTTCTCCGATGCCGACGCCTTCTTGGCACGCTCCAACGCCGCCGTCTTCTCCTTGACCATGGTCGCCGGTGGGATGCACGAAGGGGAGCGGTGCGGAAGCGAGGGCAGGCACGCTGAGCAGGGAGGAAGAGAGCAGAGGGAGAGAGGGAGAATGCGGAGGCGCAGCACAGAAATCCTCGCCAGGCACATTTATAAGGTCCCTTCCGAGTGGCTGACGTGTGGGCCCGGTCGATCTAATCATATCTGAGAGCAGTTATGGAGACTGGATACGTGGCGAAAAAGGCGGCGCGGAGATCGAGGCGTCTACTCCCCGTCCCATCCGAACGCCGCGGTCCGCCCCGCTTCGCGCGCGCCCCCAAATTTCGCACCCCGCAGAATCCGCGAACAACAAATCTGCCTGTCAGACGCGGCGATTCCGGCGATCCGTCGCTCGGAGATCGACGAAGCTCGGAAGATCACTCGACGCAAAAACAGAATGGATCGAGTCGACCGAAGACGAATTGCTCCTTGTCGACGAAGAGATTCTTTGATCCAGAACAGCGCACAACTAGAGCGCAAAAGTTAATCGGAAACGACGTCAACTCCTTCTTCACTCGAAGCCTCAATCCATTCGGGGGCTAATGATGGGGTTACGTACCTAGGGTAGGGTCACGGACCTGTCCCAAGTAACTTACCCTAAGTCATCCCTAGAAGAGGTCGCCTTCCAGTCGACCAACGAGGACTCACTCGACCAACGAGGACATACTCGACTGGCCTGAAGGACTCGACCACTAAGACGCACTCGACCACCAGGAGGTCAAGAGGCACTCTGCACCGCAACGGTCTGTAATTAAGTAGACTTTATGATAGTAAAGGCACTTTATGTGAGGCGTTACCAGTAACGCCCAGACTTAACTCACCTTAAACCTTCTCCTACGTGGGCTGGCTGGGGTCCTGGCGCACTCTATATAAGCCACCCCCCTCCACGGGCAGAAGGGTTCGGCACCTTGTAATCCATACATTCATAATCCACTCGACCGCCTCCGGGCTCCGAGACGTAGGGCTGTTACTTCTTCCGAGAAGGGCCTGAACTCGTACATCCTTTGTGCTTACAACCTCTCCATAGCTAGGACCTTGCCTCTCAATACCCACCCCCCACTCTACTGTCAGGCTTAGAACCACGACAGTCCCCGCATAGATGGTTAGTGCGTATAGGCCAGTGGCCAGACTCGGATCAAATACCAAGATCTTGTTAAACGTGTTATCTTAAAATAGCCGTGAACGCCGACCAGGGCCAGGCCCACCTCTCTTCTAGGTGGTCTCAACCTGCCATGTCGCTTCGCCACAAAGATCCACACAGAGGACCGTCGGGAAAGTATGTCCTTCCAGCCCCCAATTCGTGAATCAACCGCGGGTACTCCTCGTGCCAACCCAACTTTAGTCATCACATGTATCATGTATAAAGTATATAGTATATACCCGTGATCACCTCCAGAGTGATCACGGCCCGATAGTATAGCATGGCAGACGGACAAGAATGTAGGGCCACTGATGATAAACTAACATCCTATACTAAGCATTAGGATTGCAGGTAAAGGTAACAACAGTAGTAGCAAGGACAGGCTATGCATCAGGATAGGATTAACGGAAAGCAGTAACATGCTACACTACTCTAATGTAAGTAGTAGAGAGAAGAATAGGCGATATCTGGTGATCAAAGGGGGGGCTTGCCTGGTTGCTTTGGCAAGAAGGGTTCGTCGGGACGTAGTCGTACTCAGTGGCATCAGCGCCGGTCTCGGGGTCTACCGGAGAAGAAGAGGGGGAAGAAACAATAAATATGGAGCAAACAAATCATCTCAAAACATAACGAGGCAATACGCGGTGCTAGATATGCCCTAACGCGGTGCTAGGCGATGCCGGCGAAGGAGGGAAACATCCGGAAAAGTATTCCCGGTGTTTGACGTTTTCGGACAAATAAACCGAAGGGGGAAAAGTTGCGTGTTCGCTATGCTAGGGATGCGCGGCGGACAGAAGGGCTGCTTATCCGGATTCGTCTCGTCGTTCTGAGAAACTTTCATGTACAAAGTTTTTTCATCCGAGTTACATATTATTTTATATTATGTTTCTAAAGTTTTAACAATATTCTAGAATTATTATATTTAGCTTAAACCGAATTGACCAAGTCAATTTGACTAGTCAAAAGGATAGGTGTGGCCCACATGTCATAGACTCTAAACCTAACTTATTTAAAAAGAGGGCCTACATGTCATCTACTACTAGAGTAACTTAGCACTAATAAAACTAGCTAAGGAGCAAAAATAATCCTAAAAGTAATCCATCTATTTAAATTAGACCTAAACTAATTTTGGGGCAGCCCCACACACATGGCACATCGGCCAGACACACTCACACGCTGCACAAATATCACACACACACACACACACACACTCCTACACAGCACACACACACGCTGCTTTGGGGCAGCCCTACACACATGGGCACACCGGCCACACACACGCTGTACACACATCTACAGAATACACACATAAAGCACGTACCTAGGAGTTACTTCTGTTCCCTTTTAACAAAACAAAGCATTTTGCGATTTTGATAGGATTTAATACAGACATCGAAGGGATTTGGTCTAGTGGGATAAAATGGAGTTCGTCATGCAAACTTTCTACTCATATTATTTTTTCCCAAGTTAGTAATTGGTTAGCCACCGTTTAGGGACTATCTAGAGTGTTAGTCATTGTAAAACTAGAAAAGCTAGCTAGTAACTACAAAGTACAGTAAGCAGCGGCAGTAGTAGGATGCAGCAGCAGCGCTAGTAGCAACGCATAGCAATAGCAAGTAGAGAAGTAAGTAGCAGCAGCGCAGGAGCAGGCTGCGGCGGCTCGCAGGGGCGGCCGGGAGCACGGCAACGCGGGGGCGGACGCGTGCGTCGAGGCACAGCCGGGCGCAAGGCAAGGCGCGACGAGGAGCTGCTATGGGCGCACTGCGAGGAGCAGAGGCGCGGGGATGGGCAGGCGAGCTTGCTCTCGGACGCAAAGCGTCGGCCATGGCGGCCAGGCTCGCGAGGACGACGATACGGTGACGGATCGAGCAAGGAAAAGAGGGGGATGGGGAGAGGAGCTCACCAGGAGGCGGATGGTATTCTCGGGGAGGCCGGGGACAGGCCGGAGAGGCTCGGGGAGGACCGGAGGAGCTGAACGACGCGGCGGGATGGCGGCGACCGAAACAGGGGAAGATGCCCGATCCGGTGATGACGACCTCCGCGGCTCGAGCTTGCGGGCGAGGACGGTGTGGACGAGCGACGCGGGGCTCCTGGTAGGTTCTCCCGCGGCGGAGAGCTCGTTGGTCGTGGTGACGACAACGCAGCGGTGGTGACGCGGCGATCTCGCGCGGGGCGAAGAGAGCGGGCGAGGGAGAGGGAGATGGGGGATTTGGGGGCTAGGGTTCCAGAGGGGCCGGAGGCTGCTGGGGGCGCCCTTAACCAACAGGGGGAGCCGCGGGATAGCCGGCACCTGGACGGGGCGCCATGGATGCCCGCCACGGCTCCCTGCTCCTGTAGCGAGATTGGGGATGACCCCAATTGGACTGGGCCTGCTCCTGCACACTTGAGGTCCAGCCCAACAGTAGTTAGGTTTTGTTTTCTATTTTCCTATTTTATTCACTACTTTTATTAAATTTAGAACTAAGTGATTTTTGTTAAATGTGACAAATGGGCATCTAAATTCTATGCAATATTTTGAGGAGGCTCACAAAGTTTGAGGTCAATTTGAATTGTATGAATAATTGTTTATTTTGAAAAGACCATTTTATTTGCTGCTGGACCACTTATTAATTTCCTAAGAATTTATTTGTGACCCAGATGAAGTTGGTTTCAACATGTCAATGATCAGAGGAATTTATAGAATAACGCGAACATTTTTGTTTTGACATTTGAAGAATATTTATTGTTTGACTTTACTTTAAATTTGAATTTTGGTTTGAAATATTTCTGAATTGTTTTTCTTAGGGCATAGTAGTGATGACTTGGCATCATTAGTGGAGGGTTACTGTAGCTAAATTATCCGGGCATCACAGGGGAGAGCCGCTGTGGAGATGTCGCCCGCGGCGCTGGCTTCAAGGTAGTCGCTCCATGGGGGTGCGGGATGGAGCACCATCGACGCCGGGAGGTCGAGTTAAGGAGAAGGTGCGATGCGATGAGTGTAGCCGAGTAGGCCTCGGCTTCGTCCGAGGAGTCGATGAGGATGCTGCGGTTCTAGTGGAGCGGGTTAAGGCGGCGCTGTGGGGATGGAGCAGCCGCGATAGACGAGGCGATCGTCGGAGCAGCTCCTTGGAGGTGGAGGACGGGGCGGCTGAACCGGCAGGACGGCGAGATGGACGACGGATCCTCATCCGGGGAGGTGGACGAGGGACATCGAGCTGTTGCGGTGGACGACGTCGTCGGGGAAGAGGCTTCGACTGGGCAGTGGTGACGTGGCGGACGGAGGAGGGTCGGGTTTCGTGGCTGGAGCGGAGAGGTTATGGCGGCCTGGGAGTTCGAATGGTGAAAAGGGGGTGATGGGAGGGGGTGAAGCATGACTTTGGAACGCGCTTGTCCAAAATGTAGGGTGTGTTACAAAAGTACTCCCCACCGATTTGAACTAGTGGCGCTTTCGGCTTAGGGTTAGAAGGGGGATTTCGCGTGTCGGGATTTGACAACTGGAGGGAGTTTTCGTGTGCGTTGTAATTTCGGGATAGCAAGGCGCGGGTTGTGAAGGCGTCAGTTTTGGGAGCACGATATCTGAATTTTCGGGATATAACAAGACGCGGGTTGAATTTCAGGCACAAGCCTAACGTGTCGTAATATTGTACTTGTACGTACCAAATCAATTCGCACTTCCTTCAACCAAAAATAAAACGAAAAAAATAAAACTATTCACACCACACAAACAGAGAGTCTTGCCCCGTTTTACTATACAAATGCTATTCAAAGCTACTCCCTCCTTCCATCTATATAGGGCCTAATGCGTTTTTCGATGCTAACTTTGACCAAATATTAGAGCAATGATATATGACTTGCAACTTACACAAAGCACACCATTAAATTCGTCTATGAAAGGTTCTTTCAATGATATAATTTTCACATTGTGCATGTCATGTACTATTAATCTTGTCAATAGTCAAAGACGGTCTTAAAAATCTCATTACGCCCTATGTAGATGGAAGGAGGGAGTATGAATCCATGTTATGTCCGATTAAATTTTTTCGCTTGCTATATAATGCATGTAACCTACTCATACCAACATTTTAGTGCATTCCAAATGTCTATACTACCACTGCAATTCGAACTAGATTTGAATTCGTTTCTCTATTTCAATAAGAATCTACAATCATGATTGTTGCCAACTTCAACCATCAAAGTTTCCTTGCTATCCGCCAGATATAAATCAGACGGTCTATAATGCAGGATGGCAGGCACACCATCATCAACAACTCCGTTTTTTTATAAGAGTAGAGATAAAATATATTAAATGTAGTATACCATGTTCATAACCACACCATGTTTATCACCGTTATATATATTCACACATCCGTCGGTTTTAAACACTATGATAAATTCTTCAAATATCCGAATTCGCTTTTTATAATGAAGTATATATGATTCTATTCGTCTTTTACACCTGCACAACCCTCTTATCTTTGTAGCTAGCGCTAACTTTCTCTTGTGCGTGCACACGCCCGCATCCCTCTCACCCTCCCTCAACATTCTCTAGCTCCATCGCGCAAATTCGTGTTTTCACTTTAGGTCGTTCACCCACGGTGTGTGTAGGCCCCCCAGCTCCTTCTTTACGGCACACATCGATCGATATGCCTCTCTAGCCAGGTGTTCCTAGCACAAACACAAGCTTCCCCTCTTCTCTTGTCACCGTCCATGCCTCACTCCCACCACTCTTTTCATTGTTCTCGTACTCGCACACTCCTCCCCCTCGATATAGTATGCCTCTCGTACCACCTCCTACATGCATCCCTCTCTCTCTATCCTTCTCCTCGTGCCTCATTTGCTTCTAACACACACATGCATGTATACCGATCGATCTCCCAACATATACCTAGATCGACTTTAACTACCCCCCCATCGATCGACGTACCTCACAAGTTATGTCTCTCCTTTCTCTTACAAAGGGCGATTGATCTTCCTATGTAGTTACATCTGCTTACCACAGCCACATCATCCCCCTCATCATTCGTGCATGCCTCCTGACCCGTCTCTCACACGCACGTGCACAGACAACAAGCAGTCATCTCCTCTCGTATTGATATTGCGGGCGTGCCCTCCGTTTGTCTAGCAAGCCTATCCCACCATTTGTTAGAAGCAACTCCACTACCACCCCCTCCAACACTCTAGCTCTGTCTCTCTCCCAACCTTATTCATCTCCTGCACATATGCATGGATGCCGATCGATCTCCCTTAATACATGAGGCAGATCGATCTCCTTAATACATGAGGTAGGCCTCTCTCCTCCTCCACACATATACCAGCCATTGTACCTCTATAGTTAATTGGGCCTCCCTCTTCCCCCACCACACACCGATAGTTGAGCGCTGCAGGTAGGTATCCATGCCACAGAGACAAACTGCACATGTCCCATCTCACATTCCAGTAGGCCAGCCACTCTATATCTTTGATGTGGGCACACACAAATTCGATGGCACTCTTTATCGATCGCGCGCGCGCACACACACACATCATCCCTCTCTTCGATTCTATAGACACCTCAAGCCGATGATACCTCCACTCTCTTCTCGTGGATCGCCCCCTCTATATATATGTTATATCCAGGACTCTATTTCACACACATTGCATATGTTAATTTTTTTGATTGACCCCCCCCCCAAAAAAAACTCTCAAGAACCCACACATTATATCTCTCTAGGTTTGTATCTCTCTCACACAACCCCACGTAGGTGGTGTACATATACAAGAAGAGAATAGGTGCACCATGCACGTACTCACACTTCGTGCCCAGCCACACTCGCGCGGGTACATGGTGGAGCTCATTTCTTTACGAAATGGCAACCCACGTGCTAATTTGGACGCCTGTAGTGGTTGTTTACCTAGGGAGGTTGTGTACCACGCGTGCACGAAACAAAGTTCGACTTGACGCATTGCCGCGTTATTTTTAAATAAAGTTATAGCGCTCAATGGCACGTACACAGAATATAAAACAATTTTTATGGAGGAAAAGGTAGTCCGCTCTTCAGAGTATCTCACACAAGGCTCCGGTGGCCTCTCTCTCTCTCACTGTTGGTCACTGATCCGGCCGCATCCCGTCCGCCGGGGGAAAGAGAGTGCGGTGGCCTCTCTCTCTCACCGTTGGTCACTGATCCGGCCGCATCCCGTCCGACGGGGGAAAGGGAGTGCGGTGGCCTCTCTCTCTCTCTCACCGTTGGTCACTGATTTGGCCGCATCCCGTCCACCGGGGGAAAGGAAGGAAGTGCATCGTTTCTTCGTTCAACGTCGCCGAGGCAGCACGTCCCGATCTGCAGTACACGACGTTCTCTTTAACCAAGCTCCGGCGCAGCAGGGCGTACGCCACCTGCTCACAGATTCCGCCCGCCGCCACTCACCTAGTTACATCCCGACGACCTCTAGGTAACCCCTCCGGCCTTGATCCACTGCCCGTTTTCCCACGTCGCTGCAGGTGGATCTTCCATAGTTCTTTGCCCAAAACGTAGCTCGTCCTCACACCATTTTAGACAAACACAACCGTGTTGTTATCTTCCCTTAGGACAAGGAATATGCTTCTTTTTGTCGTCGCATGTGTCATCAACTGTTATTGGCCAGTAATTGTTTCCTTTCTACCTCTTTTTTGCAAACAGGGCTATCCATTTCACCTCGTTGCTATTGCGACCTTTTGGTGAACTGCACAAATCACTTTTTTCTTAAGAGTGTTTTGTGCAGTTGTACTAAAATGTCACACGGGCAACGTCTCTACATTTCAGTGCGACTGCATAAAGGGAGATTGGTTTTGCTATATCCTCCTCATCCAACTCCGAGCCTAATCTTCTCCAACTAGTTAGTCTTAAGAGAGACCGCAAAGGTGACCGGCTTCTATTTGTGTGTTTATTGTTTCATCAGCAACCCTCTATTACCGTAATCACACTTGATATCTTTGGAACAGGGACACTCAGCTCTATTTCAGTGGAACTGCACAAAATGATTGGAATGTTGCATGCTCCAGACAGCTACTTTTTTTCCCAACATGCCCTGTTGATTTAGACAGAGCTGGGGGGACGTTGCTGCCAATGAAAGCATGGATCAATTTTAATTTAACACCTTCTCACAACTTTGTCTTCAGTTGTGATGTAATTATTAGCTCTGATCTGCTAATAATTGACATGCATTAGCAAGGAAGTTAGTTTTTTATTGTTTCTGAAAGAGCATCGATGGCAAGACACGCGAAACAAAAGCTGAAAGCTCACACCATTGTACAATTTCATGTCGCTGGAAAATTATTTGTATAGTACGTCAATTATGTAAACAAATGATGGAAGCTTGATAGCATTGCCAGAAGCCTCTTCATCATCCGGGTCCATGTGCCATGCACGAAATTATACTCCTTCGTTCCTAAATATTTGTCTTTTTACAAATTTCAAACGGGCATATTTTAGAGTGTAGATTCACTCATTTTGCTTCGTATGTGTACTCCCTCCGTTCCTAAATATTCTATTCATCTTAACAGAGATTTCAACATATTTTAAAAAGACAAATACTCCGGAGTATATTTAAGAACCGAGGGGGTAGTGCACAACCGCATGGGAGACTCAGCCTGGTCGTTGTGCCGCATTAATAGTGAGTAATGAGCAGTCAAATCATAAGCCCCACCTTTCCCACTGTAAGTTGCTCTGAAGAAGCAACCATCAATACACTCTTCTTTGAATCCACTCATACTACTCCATCCGTCACTGTTTATACAGCGTGCTTCAGAAAAAAGAAAAAAATCTATGGGACCAAGGAGACTAGCGATCGGCCTGAAAAATAGCATTGGTAGTTATACCACGGTGTCTATTACTAGAGGGAATGATGCGTACACACATGCATGCAGTGCTTCCACCCCAGGTACACACATGCATGCACTCCGTAGTAGTATAGTACATGAAGAGAAAATTGTGGACTTGATTGCGGATACCATGCCCTAATTAATTGAGCATTAAACCAAACGCGTCTAAAGTCTCTCTGGTGGTGGAAATGCATTGAGAGAAATGCATCATAATGAAGCGCGCCCTGTAAACTGTGACGAAGGGTGGAGCAGTATGAAGGTGCAAAACTAAGTACGCGTACTAGTACCGCACTTGGCTCTTCGCCCCTTCATGAAGTCGAACAATGATGGTACTCCGCATGTTGGGTACTACAGTGTATGCCTCTGACAATCTGACACCGAATGGACTGATGCATGTCCACCGAAGGTAGGTTGCATTAGTCAAAAGGCGTAAGCGAGCTTCACCTTGTCCTGCAAGCTTCTCCTCGTTCTGCGAGTTGACGGGACACACCAAAAAGTAGTGTTAGTCCATACTCCCTCCTTTCCGGTTAATATGGCTTAATCTTTTTTGCGGGTAAATGAGAGAGCTTTATTCATATATAAGCATTCTTAGGACGATCAGCCAAGACACTAGTCACTAGGAAGCCAAAAAAGAAGTAGGAAGCGAGGTGTTTCATCAAGCTAGCTCTCGGCCACATTCAAAGTGCAGAAAGCACGGTTCGCACGAAGATGCGCCGCAAGGTTTGATGACCTGTTTACATGTTGAATAACAAAAAAAGAGGAAATATTACTGAGCGCTACTATTTGTAACAGGATATGAGCCAGAATTAAGCAAGAATTGTGGCGAGTGTTCCATGCAATCAACTTCCATTATCACATGCGAGAACCCTCGAAGAGAACCAAATGTGTTGAAGATTGCTTTATCACATTTTAAAATTATAATAAGAGTGCAGACGCTCCTCCATCCGGTTCCTAGTAGTATAGTGTAGTATGCTTCTGGCAATCTGACACCGAATTAACTGTTGCACGTCCACCGCCTAAGCGAGGGAGAGCTTGCATTAGTCAAAAGTTTCTCCTTGTCCTGCGAGCCACCGCGTGCAAGCTTCTCCCGTCCTGCAACCTTCTCCTCGTTCGACAAGTTGACGGGACACAACAAAGTAATGCTAGTCCATGCTGCCTCCTCTCCGGTTAACATGGCTTAATTTCAAACGAGATAAATACACTGTCTGTCACTGTATATTTGTAAAAATACGGTCACTGGACTTCATAATACGCTCATTGCGCTCAGTATATATATTTTCCGGTGTTCATACGGTCACTAGCTCACCCTGATTGAGTATGTGTGTGCATGCACATGTAGGTTGAGCACTTGAGCATCACCGTGTGTGTTCCGTCGTGTGCTCGGACATGCATGCATTAGGGCATCGCGCGCGTTTTTGCGTCCATGTGTACGTGTGACTGTTGCATACACGTAGGGGGAGTACATGTAGGGGACACCAAGGAGCAGTCAAATCACACAGTAAGTTAGTCGGAAGAAGCAGCCATCATTTCACTCTTGAATGACACGTACGCAATATAAAATGGTTGATATGGAGAGAAAAAGAAAACCACTATACTCCCTCCTTTCCGGTTTATAAGGCTCAATTCAAAATTCTCACCAACCAAGGTAGATGGTGAGTGGTGGAATACTTTTTGTAGTTTGCAAAAGCACCCAATTAATGCTCTTGTTTTCCTCAAAAAAGTATGTTTACCAATGCATTAATTGCAATGCATGCATGCATAAATTACATGCATTGGTCAATTTTCTCTTAGTACTTGCATGCAATGATTTAATGAACCTTGGAATCTGAACATGTGATGGAAAACAACCAAATTGATCCTTATGAAATGGAAAAACTAAAATTTTGAGATAAGCCCTATAAACCAGAAAGGAGGGAGTATATACACTAGCAGGGTGCGTGTGAGAGACGGGTCAGGAGGTGAATGACACGTGGCCCCAGGGGGTGGCTGGCCCACCTATCATACAGCCAAAGGCAGGTGCAGTAGAGGGCCGAGGAGTAGTACGAAATCCTACGCACCTACGCATGCTAACCAAGGGCTGAGTGATCACTCGAATCGCAAGATCAGTTGACTAGAAGCTACGCTAGACCCATGGAGGCGATGAGCGCGAGCATCAGCCGGTTGTGCCAGATGGTCCACGACGCCAGCCTGCGGCCCGGCAGGTAGTATTGCTTGAGGCCGCCAGGGCGAGGGGCCGCTTGGACGACAGCTTCGCATCCTTGTTCGACGAGGTCCTCGTCGGTTTCCTCGACAAGTTCACCGTTGTCAAGAAGCTTGCAGACGACTTTGACGTAAGCCTCCAGCCGACGCGCCCAGGCTCTGCGATGCCCGCCACCCTCAACGGCCACTATGGTAACAACCTCTTCGACGCGCTGGTGGCCCTGCGACTACCCGCCGTCGCGCCGGAGAATGTCCACCTCGATGTCGCGCTCGCCGTGCAGCACCTGGCGCAGCAAGACACCATCGACATAATCACCCACGTCTACGCACAAATCATCCACAAGGACTAGTACATGCAAGAGGAGGACGATAGGACGCTGGCCTTCTTGGAGCGCAGGGCAACCTTGGACGACACTGTTCAGAAGCACGTTGAGCTCGCCGCCAACGCCGCTAATCCTCACACGTCGGTTGGTGACCCGGCGCACTAGGGCGTGAGGATGTCGTTGAACGTTGATGGATCCGTATGAATTTTTATCCTTCCGTCAAATCCATGTAGTAGTATATGATACTACAGTAATTATCTTACCTTTCGCATCAACTTCATAATTGTCGTACGTACTCCATGCATGAACGGCGCCAGAAGCAAACTTCTCATTATTCTAGGCAAAATCGTTATTTTCTATCTATCGGTCGCGCCATGGAGCAGAACCAAATTTTACAAGTTACGAGTTCAAAAGGAAAAGCCTGCCGTGTTTGCGTCCAACCCCCACATGGTTGGTCCGGCACGCCGCTCAAGCGAGAATGCGTGCGGTGTTGCATTTTCACTTACAAGTGGGACCGCAGTTGAGCAAACCGACTATCCGCAAACCCCCACCCCGCCCACCATGCGATGGCTGAGAAAAGAGGACAGGAGGGAGAAGAGATGGTTGTAGCATCGACTCCAAGAAAATTGGTGTCGGATGGGACTCGTGTGGGTGGCGTGTGCCGTACTGCTAGACATGAATGCTAGTTATGGCCCATGCCACCCCACTATATCGAGCCTATATCAAGGTACGTAGAACAAATTTCCTGCAGTCCGTGCTCAACCCTCCTCTATCTCTCTTCTCAGCCAGCCAGCGGACGCGCGGAGCCCATCATCTGTTTGCTCACATGCAGCCCCACATGTCAGTGAAAATGCAAGAGGACCCACTGAACCTGCACATCTTTCACCTCGATGTGCTGGTGAAGAAAAACAAATCCAATAAAGATCTTCGGTGGCCGCTTTTGGAGTTACTCAAGAGTAGTAAGATTCTATTTACAGTTTAACCCAAGATGCACATCTCGTGGCTTCAACTACCACTCTATTTTCTTTCATGACACGACCTAGATGCTGGATGTCCCACGTGTCGACAAAAGGAGGAAGAACCCGACCAAATCTTCGGTTCTGCTCTCGGATTAGACTAGTTGTGCTAACTTAAAAAATTTATTGTGTACTCCCTCCGTTCCAAAATACTTGACTTCCATTTGTCCAAAAATGGATGTACCTATATACTAAGACATGTCTAGATACATATATATTTTGACAAATAGAAGGCATGTAGTATTGTGCAACGGAGGGAGTAGAATGGATGCAAGTTTTTGTATTGGGAAGAAGAGTACATCCATATATTGATAGAGCGCAATTTAGTAGATGTTCTGTCACTTTTAGCTAGTATAGATTAGAGGCTAGACATGATACTAGATGCGAGGAAGCAACGTCTACTTCTTTACACTCGAAGAAGAAAGAAGCACACAAGATCGAGCCTCCGCAGATCAACAATGAATGCATCGAGAAGGCACTAATCCAACTTACTACAGGAGTAGTCAAAATTATCGTTGGAGTTCGTGCAAAACGGAGGTCCGTTTGGGGTCGTGTGTTGGAGTTGGGCTTACAAGTGGGACCGCAGTTAAGGAAGCTGACTATCGGCAAACCCCCACCTCGTCTGCCGCGCGATGGCTGAAGTTAGAGAAACAACGAGGTTGAAGAGATTGCTCTCGCACGGAGTCCAAGAAATAATATGGTGTCAGATGGATGTCGTGATGGTGGCGTGTGCCGTACTCCTGGACGTGAATGCTTGTTCTGGCCCATGCCACCCTACTACTCCTACTACTTACTCCTACTATATACTATACTACTAGTATATCGAGGATTCAAGGTGCTGGTTACGTACAATGAACACATTAACATATGGCTATAGTAAAAACACCCGCCCGACGCGCGAAGCATGTGAAGCTAGTACAAATAGTGTACTACTATTGTTGATTGGCCTCATCCGATAACCTGTTGCAATGCACGTACAATTATGTATTCAGGAAATATTTTTTTGCCTCGTCGCACCACTCACTCAGAGAAGCGACTCGAAAACCATTCATAAATTTAGTAAGTTTATCACAGGCATATCATTTTATTACATCGTACAACAGGTCATCAACCCACATGGACAACGAGGATACATTATAAATACTAAAGTTTTCACCACACAACAAATAACAAGCCATGAAATGAACTTCAACTCAACCATTCCGCGGCGTTGGAAACGCTTGCTTTGAACCACAAGTGATTCTCTGGGACGGGCCATCCATTGTCGATCTGGAGACCAACGCAGGACTGATCATCCAGGCTGAAGCGGCCTACTATATCAGTACCAGGGTAGGGAACCACCCAAATGTCCGAGGTATAGACATAGTTGCTTCTCATAAATGCGTCAACAACAGTTGGATCGCCTTTCGCCATCATCGGATAGTTTTGTCCAAGGAAGAGCGAGTTTTCTCCAAGACTATCAATTCTGTGCCAGGGAGGAGGAGTTGGCGCTAGCACCCTAGTATCCATCCCGAATACCATGCAACGGGTGTTGGAATAGGTCTGGAGAGTGCGGCCATGGGAGACTACACCTGCTTCCTTAGCAGTAACATCATCAGTGGGCTGTATACACACAAGAAGAGGTGATCCATCGAAATTAGTTGCCAGGCACCAGAGAGTATATCGGCGCTGCTCGTCCTCATGCTCGTGATCATCACCATCGTCATCTCCCCCTTGGTTATAAATGTTGGAAATATGCCCTAGAGGCAATAATAAATCAGTTATTATTATTATATTTCATTGTTCATGATAATCGTTTATTATCCATGCTAGAATTGTATAGATAGGAAACTCAGATACATGTGTGGATACATAGACAGCACCATGTCCCTAGTAAGCCTCTAGTTGACTAGCTCGTTGATCAATAGATGGTTATAGTTTCCTGACCATGGACATTGGATGTCGTTGATAACGGGATCACATCATTAGGAGAATGATGTGATGGACAAGACCCAATCCTAAGCCTAGCACAAGATCGTGTAGTTCATATGCTAAAGCTTTTCTAATGTCAAGTATCATTTCCTTAGACCATGAGATTGTGCAACTCCCGGATACCGTAGGAGTGCTTTGGGTGTGCCAAACGTCACAACATAACTGGGTGGCTATAAAGGTACACTACAGGTATCTCCGAAAGTGTCTGATGGGTTGGCACGAATCGAGACTGGGATTTGTCACTCCGTGTAAACAGAGAGGTATCTCTAGGCCCACTCGGTAGGACATCATCATAATGTGCACAATGTGACCAAGGAGTTGATCACGGGATGATGTGTTACGGAACGAGTAAAGAGACTTGCCGGTAACGATATTGAACAAGGTATCGGGATACCGACGATCGAATCTCGGGCAAGTATCGTACCGCTAGACAAAGGGAATTGTATATGGGATTGATTGAATCCTTGACATCGTGGTTCATCCGATGAGATCATCGTGGAGCATGTGGGATCCAACATGGGTATCCAGATCCCGCTGTTGGTTATTGACCGGAGAGTTGTCTCGGCCATGTCTGCATGACTCCCGAACCCGTAGGGTCTACACACTTAAGGTTCGATGACGCTAGGGTTATAGGAAAAGTATGTACGTGGTTACCGAATGTTGTTCGGAGTCCCGGATGAGATCCAGGACGTCACCAGGAGTTCCAGAATGGTCCGGAGGTAAATATTAATATATAGGAAGTATGGTTTTGGCCACCGAAAGTGTTCCGGGCATCACCGGTAGTGTACCGGGACCACCGGAGGGGTCCGGGGGTCCACCGGGAGGGGCCACCAGCCCCGGGGGCCTACATGGGCCAATAGTGGGAAGGGACCAGCCCCTAGGTGGCTAGGGCGCCTCCCACCAAGGCCCAAGGCGCCTCCTAGAGGGGAAGGGGGCAAACCCTAGGGCAGATGGGCCTTAAGGCCCACCCTAGGTGCGCCTCCTCTCTCTCTCCCCTTGGCCGCAACCCTAGATGGGTTTTGGGGCTGCCGCCACCCCTAGGGAGGGAACCCTAGATGGGGGTGCGGCCCCTCCCCTTCCCCTATATATACTTGAGGTATTGGGGGCTGCAACATACGTGAGATCATCTCCCTCTTGGCACAGCCCTACCTCTCTCCCTCCTCGTCTCTCGTAGTGCTTGGGGAAGCCCTGCTGGAGTTCCGCGCTCCTCCACCACCACCACGCCGTCGTGCTGCTGCTGGATGGAGTCTTCCCCAACCTCTCCTTCTCCCCTTGCTGGATCAAGGCATAGGAGACGTCACCGGGTTGCACGTGTGTTGAACACGGAGGCGCCGTGGTTCGGCGCTTAGATCGGAATCAACCGCGATCTGAATCGCTACGAGTACGACTCCTTCATCCGCGTTCTTGCAACGCTTCCGCTTAGCGATCTACAAGGATATGTAGATGCACTCCCCTTCCCCTCGTTGCTAGATTACTCCATAGATTGATCTTGGTGATGCGTAGAAAATTTTAAATTTCTGCTACGATCCCCAACAATAAAAATCTTCAAGTATAGGTGGTGGATGTTCACAGGACCTTGGAAACACAAGAAGAAGGTTGATTAGTAAAGGGAAACTTGCTAACCCACATGCATGTGGATGAAACAATTATAATTACGGTGGAAGACAAACATACCGAAACAACGAGGATGCCATGCAAAAACAGTGCCACGAGTGGTGGCAGCAAACACAAGGCCCTCGTATTCAATTGCATCACAGTACTCATCTGTGTACAGAAACTGATTTTTGAGCAATATCCATCGAGTGAAACCATCAAGGACGGCAACAAGCTTGTCGAAGATAGCAACAACATCATAGTTTTTTGTAATTCCAAGAGTGGTTGGGAACTCGACAAATTGCTATCTTCCGTAGACGACAGTCACCATGATCATATTTGAACATGCATACATTACCGGTGTGCTCAACCTCCGGGCAGTGTGCTGAGATTTTTGGAAGTGGAACCCGGTGACGAGTTTACACATTCACAAGTTCCCACTCGCAGTTGGACCCAATGTAAACAACCCAATCTCCATTTGCGCCCACCCAAGCCTTGCCCTCAAGCGATGGCATCTTAACATCACACGTATCATTATCAAGCGGCATCAACTTGCACAGGGCGAGGCCTCCGTCATGCCGGCGCTAGTCATCAGGGTCACGGCGAAGAAGATAGAAGAGATCAAACCGCTCCTTGACCCTTGGGTTCCTTGCAATGATGTTATTAGTTGAGTCGAGAATGGGCTGGAACGAACCTGCCATGCTAGCTGAGGTGATGACGTTGCACCGATCAATGAGTTCCTCCACCACGTCATCTTTCAGATCGGGGCAAGAATAACGAGGTCGTTTCCGGCCTGTTCCCTCCATGGAGAAGACGATCGAAAAATGGCAGAAGAAAGGGTGAAGGGCTGAAGGAAAATGGAGGGGGGAGAGGAAGAGCGTGCGACAGCAGTTCCAAATCGAGAGGGAAAGGCGAAGAGTCGGTGGACGGTTGCGAGTTTGCCATGGTTCACGAAGAGGTGCCCCGGCCTACACGTCCGTTCGGAAATACTCCTACTACTCGCCGTCGTCTCACTGATATGTTGGAACGGGACCACATGTCAATGAAACATGGTGTGTAATTTCTCGTGCAAAATGCGATATGGCCGCGTTGGCCCGAGGTACCGCATTAGTTATCGACCTTTATTTTTTTAATGGCATGCCGATGAGTTTTGAAGCACAACTAACTGGTACTGTACACAGAGAAAATATAAACTACTCTATCACTACCCCACCTCCAGTACTAGTAGTATAAAAAGATATATATATATAGGCTGGAGCTTCAGCGCTTCCTTGCTAAGGGTTGCCCACTTGCTTCTCACACTACCACCCTCTCTCCAGATCTAAAAAAGACGGCCCCTCTCTCCCTCCTCACCGGTGGTCACAGATCCGCCGGGGAAGAAAAGGACGTGCAGTGTTGACGCACTCATCGTCAGCGAGCAAGGTCACACACTGACGACAAGGCCGTCCTCTCAGACCTAGCGCCCGCGCAGGATGGCCTCCGTCCCCAAGCTCGCTACCATAGTGTGTGTGGAGGATGACGACCACGAGCGAAGCCACTTCCCGTCGACCCTCAGGTATGCTACCTCTTTTCGAGCCATAACCTTGTTCTATTGCCCCATCTGCTACGTCCTTGCATGTGGATCTTTTTCCACTCCACCATCTTCCCAATTTGCTATCCTCTACTCTGCTGGCCACGCAGACGAAAACCATAATTTTCACTATTAAAGGAAACCCTACTTCATGCAGACTAATCCATGTCTGGGTTGAATAAGGAAAGGAAGGGAGACTGTACTGTCCAAGAGAGTAGGCATCGAACCCGCATCTAGGTTGAAAAGGGGAAAATTAGTAGCTAAGGAACGAGTCTCGTGTCTCTTGGTTGAAGAAGGGTAGAAAGGCATGACAACGCAATAGAGAATGACCAGGTCGATCGGTTTGTTGTCCTTGCATAGGAAAAAGGTGGCTAAAGAGAACAAAAATGGGACCGTAATCCACATATGATGCCTGGATATTTGTTGCTCTGGGCAACCATACCTCCCTCACCACTCTGCGTCCGTGGAGGTACATCGTACTGGTGCCTCCCATGCTCTTATTGCCACTTTTTTTGTTGTTAGTATAATGCCAGCAGTCAAGTCAAGCAATGCTACTGCTAAAGTGATGCCACATTTAACTAATGCCGCTCTCAGTCTAATGCCACCCATAAATTTAAGCAATGCCATTTAATGTCACTGGATTATTTCAGGGTTAGCTATTGATTGTGGATGTATTAAAGATTTTTCAGCTATAAGGCATTCTAATGCTGTTGCACAGCCAGTATACCAACGATGAAACTTGTTACTCCCATCAGATTTTTGCACTGTTAATGCTTATAGATTACATACCTCACTTTCATGAGATAAGTTAAATTTTTTTGTACAGTGTCACCAAAATGCCAAGGCGTTGATGTCATTTTATTTTGGTTAAACTGCACAGACAATTATGAAGACAAGAGGAAAGGTCAAGAGTGGGCACCTCCTCCTCCGGCTGTTCTCTTGAGGAGGTCTGTATGTTTCTCTCTAATGCCTGTCGACTACATACCTGACATCATGATGTAATGTTAAGTCATTTCCTTTTGTATAGTGTCACTGAATTGTCAAGGCGGTGATGGAATTTTATTTTAGTAGAACTGCACAAAATTTGCTTAAAAGAAGAGGAAAGGTCAGGAATGGCTCACTTTTCTAGAAAAAACTATGTATGCCTTCCTCACATCAGCCGTTGTTGCTTTATTTATTCCTTCAAACAGGTGGTTAGAAACAGTCTTGCTACCTTTTCCCATTAAGAAATTGGAATGCTTATATTTGTGAGTCTATTCTTCAACTAGTGCCACTTTTAGAGTAATCACACTTTCAATATCTATGCAAATAGGGATGCTCAATTTTAGTGGAACTGCACAAAAAGTCCAACTGGTTCAACATTAGGAGCATATTTTTTTCCCAACCTTTATATCCAATTGGTGGCACTATGAGCTATTCATTACGAAGGTACATAGTTTGCTACTATCTTGCTACTCTTTTTGTACTGTCATTAGATAGTAATACTAGTGGTTTGCATGTGAATTTATTGGCAGGGTGGACCTACATTGGAGGTGCAGGACCGGATTCAATGATTGGATGCTCAATTTCGGTTGTATCGATTTCACCTCTTCCATCACTGTGAACATGGATATCCTTGGTCTGATGAAGAATAGGCGCTATATTTCTGCTCTGAACCAGCAAATCAATTCAGTATGAAATTGTCCAGGGCAAAACATAACTGTATCAGATTGTCTAGTGCAGAACATGACAGATGCTAAGCGGAAGAGACATGTTTAAACCGAAAATACAAGGTGTGGTATATGTTTACTAGCTGCTTGATATTTGTGCAGACAGAGATGTCTGCCCGTTGCTATTTGGCAAACCAACAAAGTGCCCGCAATTTTGGTTGAACTACACAAGAGAATAGTACAGTCACTACATGCAGTGCCATTTGAAAATAGACACAGAAAGATTGGATAGTCACTTCATGGACTGCAGAAAAGTAGTAATGTACTATTTATTGGCCAATACTAGGTGCTTCATTGCTTTGGTCTGATTATACAATGGACATCATTTTGCCTAAGTTAAAGTTTGGATCCGAAAATAGTCTCGCAGTGTGATCGAGGGAAGACCAAATCATATTGCAGTGCATGTTCCTCCATCATGTCTGGTTCATTCTCATGGTTCCAGCTGTTGGTGAAACCACTTATGTTTGCAAGAGGAATTGTAGACTTCACAAACAAATTTTTCTTTCAGTCTGTACTGAATGTTGGCTAATAGAAGCATCCATGTTAGTAGGAAGAACAGATGTTTTTTCTAGATCTTTGCTTTTGGAGCTACATATTTGTATATGATCTGTGAGTCATTGAGATGCATTAACATGTTGATCTTATGCATGGGAATCGTACTAGTTAGTTTTAGTTGCGACGCAAGATCCGAAGTGGCTGATCTTTGCTTTTGGAGCTACATATTTGTATATGATCTGTGAATCATTGAGATGCATTAACAGTTACTTATTTCTGTTCGCTCAGTGTTTACAAGTTACTAATCGATCACTAGCTAGCCTACAAATGCGCTCCTGGCAGTTTTATTTGCGACGCAAGATGCAAAGTGGCAGTTTTTTGAATAAAAATGCCTACCTCTGAAGAAACTAACAAGTCATACGCAAAAAAGTGCCTCCTATCGCACCTCTGGCAAGTCCAAGGCGAGGCGGAGGACACCGGTCCTGGAGTTTAGCATGGACAGCAGATGGCGGCCGGCGTCGTCTAGTTAGCTAAGAGTAAGTTAGTACTTGTACGCTACTAGAGTGTTAGTGGGAGTAGATAGTTAACTTGGCTATGATGGTTGTCAACATGGAAGTTCAGTACTCTATATGTGGATCATACCTGTTACTTTGGTCTGAATGTTGAACTTTCCGTTTGAACGTATGGAATGGGCTGTTATTTTTTTAAATGGGTTGTATTTGTCCTCCACGGTTTAGAGGCTGACTTGTGGGCCTAGCAAGTTGACGCGTACACAATCAGGAGATGATTGTACGTGGAGAGGATGACAGCAGGGACCCGCCAAGGTCATGGCAGTACGCAAGCAAGTGCCTCCTTATTTCAAGCCAATAAAAAATGGCTCCTCCTAGTGGATTTCTAACATCTGGGTCCCATGCCATTGTCAACGTAGTCAATAAACGAGAGAATTGCACAACGAGCGGCTGACACCAGGGACCCAGCAGCTCGCCCAATTATTTTTGTTTTGGGTTAATTTGATAAATGCCCCTCCAAATATGGTGTATCCGAGAAATGCCACTGCAATTTCCAAACTTTGAAAAATGCCATTTCATGCCATTTCTAGTGGCATTTTTCGAAGTCTGGAGTGGCGTTTTTCAAAGTTTGCAAACTGCAGTGGCATTTTTCAAAGTTTGCAAAAATTGCAGTGGCATTTTTCAAAGTTTGGAAATTGCAGTGGCATTTTTATGAATCGCCATAATTGGAGTGGCATTTATCTAATTTGTTTTTGAGACGGAAGCAGGGTGTCAACTGGGCTATGCGGGACACTCTGGCCTGTCTAGACAGCCTTTTCTTTTATGTTTACCACAGACCAGCCCAGTAGTTTTTTTTTCTTTCTAAAAATGGCTAGCCCAATTTTTTGTGATTTGTCAAGTAAGTCACTTTATCAGGCCTGTTGGGCTGCAAATCTTTCAAGACGAGGAGAGCTTCATTCGGCTGGCCGAGAAAATGGCCAGTAATGAGAAATGGGCTGTACATTTTTAAAACACATCAAACCGGCAATTATTTTCAAATATCTTTTTTCATTTCGAGATTTTAAATTGCATTGATTTTTATGCATGGACAAATTATTGGATTTTATATTGATATACATTTATTTTTAAAATCAGTCTGAATGTGACTCGAAATTTCGGGATTAAAAACACTTCAGACCGCACCGACATATGCAAAATTTCGTATACTTTTTTAACCGTGGCCACAATATGGGCTGTAATGCTAACATAAAGAATATGGGCTCCAAAAAACCCGTAAGAATTAGCAAATGGGCTGTAATTATTTGAAATAATGGCAGATGGGTTGTATGTTGTTTTCCACAGATTTGAGGCTTTCCACAGATGGCCTGTATACTGTTGGATGTCCATCCAACGGCCATCGTGCTTCTTCAACCTCTGCTCTTCCTGCTCCAGCCGCTCAAACATGCGCCGGCGGGACTGCCTGCTCCCTCCTCCTCCTCGCGACCGGCTGTGCTGCCACGCAGGCCTCACCGCCCCATCGTACTCCCATCGCTGGCCTAGCCATCCCTCTACTCACCCACACCTGCTGTTATTCTCTAGCGACGGCAGACGAACCAGTAAACCCTCGTACAGTCGTACTCCCCTCCGCATGGGAAACAAAAACAACGGCCAAGTCTTCCCTGCCTCTGTGTCGTTCCCTTCCTAGGCCTCGCTGTCGTCCACCGCCCTGGTGCTCTCGGCGTGACGTGGTCAGCGTGGTCAACGACCGACATGCATCTGAAGTGGACTATACGTGGAGAGGCTGACAGCTGGGTCCATGGCCGCACACAAGGAAATGCCTCCTTATTACGCGCAAAATAATGATTTCCTCCAGCTGACATCTGGGACCCACCGAAACGGCCTCTGTATTTCGCGAAAAATATGTTACCGCCGCTGACAGCTCGGACCCACCAGCTATATCTTCGCACGCAAGGAAGTGCCTCCTTATTACGCACAAAAAAATGAATACTCCCCCTGCTAGCTGGGACCCAGTATAGTGGGCCTACTAAGTTGACGGGGAGGAAGGGCTTTGTCAACTTAGTCAATATGCACGATTCTAGCTCGACTGACCGTACGATGTCCATCCAACGGCCGTAGTGCTTCTTCAACCTCTGGTCTTCTTGCTCCAGCCGCCCAAACCAGCGTCAGTCGTGCCTCGTGCTCCTGCCTCCCGTGGCCGGCTGCGATGCGGCGGAGGCCTCACCGCCCCCTACTACTCCCACCGCTGGCTAGGCCATCCCTCTACTCACCCACACCCCCTGTTATTCTACGGCGACGGCAGCCTCACACCGCAGCGAACCAGTGAACCCTCGTACTCCTCTACGCGTGGGCATCCACTGCCACGTCTTCCCCGGCTCCACGTCGTCCCCTTCCTAGGCCTCGCCGTCGTCCACCGCCCTTGTGCTCTCGGGGCGGCGTGGTCAATGTGGTCAAGGAACGACTTCCATCGGACGTGGACTGTACGTGGAGAGGCTGACAGCTGGGTCCACGACCGCAGCAAGGAAGTGCCTCCTTATTACGTGCAAAATAATTATTCCTCCACCTGACAGCAGGGACCCACCGGACGGGCCACCGTATTTCTCCCCCTGACTACTGGGACCCACTAGCTACATCTTCACAAGCAAGGAAGTGCCTGACAGTCGGGACCCACCTGGTCGAAGCGTACGTAGCGTTGTCATTCTGGTCGCGAACGTGTATGTACATATATAGTGGTGGATGTAGAGGCGCGCATGTGTCGTAGTAGAGGCGGCCAGGGTGCAAGAAAGAAAATACGGCCACGTATGTGTACATACGGGCGGGGTCTCGAACGCCTACTCGCGCATACGTACGGCGAGGGCTCGTGTACATGGCTGGGTCGGAACGGAGAAACAGCATCGTCATCGTGTTCATGGGTTGGAACGGAATGTGTGGTCGTGTTCATCGGGAGGGCTTGGACGGAAGAGGCGATGGAAACAAGGCATGGCGTACCGCACAACGGAGGAAACAGACCTCCTACGGTCGAAACGGGGGTCCTATTAATCAGGAGGGGTGTGGCGTACCGCAAAACGGAGGAAACGGACCTCCTACGGTCGAAACGGGGGTCCTGTTGATCGGGAGGGGTGTGGCGTACCATAAAACGGAGGAAACAGACCTCGTACGGTCGAAACGGGGGTCCTGTTAATCGGGAGGGGTGTGGCATACCGCAAAAC
>NC_057809.1:368559605-368583164 GCF_018294505.1 Triticum aestivum | reverse complement strand
TCACTGTTCATCCCATCGATCAGCTTCAGTTAGCAGCAGTAGCCAAGGAATCGCACGATCAGGTTCAGTTAACAGCCATCGATCGATCGCTCGGGTTCAGTAACGCGTAGCCTGCAGTGCAATCGCTCGGTTTCAGTTAGAGCCCAACGCCTCGCTCGGGTTCAGTTAGAGCCAACGCCTCGCACACACGCGCGTACGTGTACGAGAGAAACGCGCATCGCTCGGCCCCCGACCTCCCACCGTAACCGGGAACTCCCCAAAATTTTCCTCCCCCTCGCTTCTACCACGGTTTTTTCCGTCATGAATGGCCCAAAGAATGTCATGCAGCTGCGTCTCCGGCCCGCCCAGGACGAAAAGCCCATTTTCTGTCATGATTTTTTGTCATAGAAGTAGGAGCCCACCACATCTATGATGATACCGGGTTTTGTCACAATTATCATCATAGAAGTGTCATATGTATGAGAGAAAAAAAATTGTTCGGCCCAAAATGTCACGGATGTGTCTTTTTTTGTAGTGAGGCTACGCGCCACTCCCTCGCACCTACACAAAACAAATAAATCCTTGCAACCAACGCGATAAGGGGTTGTCAATCCCTACACGGCCACTTACGAGAGTGAGAACTGATAGATATGATAAGATAATATTTTTGGTATTTTTGTGATAAAGATGCAAAGTAAAAATAAAAGCAAAGTAAAAAAGCAAAGGAAATAACTAAGTAGTAGGAGATTAATATGATGAAGATAGACCCGGGGGCCATACGTTTCACTAGTGGCTTCTCTCGAGAGCATAAGTATTCTACGGTGGGCGAACAAATTACTGTTGAGCAATTGACAGAATTGAGCATAGTTATGAGAATATCTAGGCATGATAATGTATATAGGCATCACGTCCGAGACAAGTAGACCGACTCCTGCCTGCATCTACTACTATTACTCCACTTATCGACCGCTATCCAACATGCATCTAGAGTATTAAGTTAAAAATAGAGTAACATCTTAAGCAAGATGACATGATGTAGAGGGATAAACTCATGCAATATGATGAAAACCCCATCTTGTTATCCTCGATGGCAACAATACAATACGTGCCTTACTGCCCCTACTGTCACTAGGAAAGGACACCGCAAGATTGAACCCAAAGCTAAGCACTTCTCCCATTGCAAGAAAGATCAATCTAGTAGGCGAAACCAAACTGATAATTCGAAGAGACTTGCAAAGATAACCAATCATACATAAAAGAATTCAGAGAAGATTCAAATATTGTTCATAGATAGACTTGATCATAAACCCACAATTCATCGGTCTCAAAAACACACCGCAAAAAGAAGATTACATCGAATAGTTCTCCACAAGAGAGGGGAAGAACATTGTATTAAGATCCAAAAAGAGAGAAGAATTCATCTAGCTAATAACTATGGACCCGTAGGTCTGAGGTGAACTACTCACACTTCATCGGAGGGGCTATGGTGTTGATGTAGAGTCCCTCCATGATCGATGCCCCCTCCGACGGAGCTCCGGAACAGGCCCCAAGATGGGATCTCGTGGATACAAAAAGTTGCGGCGGTGGAATTAGGGTTTGGGCTCAGTATCTGATCGTTTGGGGGTACGTAGGTATATATAGGAGGAAGGAGTACGTCGGTGGAGCAACAGGGGGCCCACGAGGGTGGAGGGCGCGCCTGGGGGGTAGGCACACCCCCCTACCTCGTGGCCTCCTCTTTTGTGTCTTGACGTAGGATACAAGTCTCCTAGGTCTTGTTCGTTGAGAAAATCGTGTTCCCGAAGGTTTCATTCCGTTTGGACTCCGTTTGATATTCCTTTTCTTCGAAACCCTAAAACAGGCAAAAACATCAGTTCTGGGTTGGGCCTCCGGTTAATAGGTTAGTTCCAAAAATAATATAAAAGTGGATAATAAAGCCCAATAATGTTCAAAACAGTAGATAATATAGCATGGAGCAATCAAAAATTATAGATACGTTGGAGACGTATCAGGGGCACCCGAGGTGGGCACAACCCACCACGGCGCACCTGGGCCTCCTGGCGCGCCGTGGTGGGTTGTGCCTCCCTCGGGGCACTCCGCAGGCGCAGTCAGGGCCCGTTGTGTTCCTTTTGGCCCATAATAATTCTCCGTAAATTTTCGTGGCATTTGGACTCCATTTGATATTGATTTTCTGCGATGTAAAACACATGGAAAAAACAGCAACTCGCACTTGGCACTATGTCAATAGGTTAGTACCAAAAATGATATAAAATGATTATAAAATATCCAAGATTGATAATATAACAGCATGGAACAATCAAAACTTATAGATACGTTGGAGACGTATCAGCATCCCTAAGCAAAGATAAGTGAAGATCATGGACTAATTTTCATATGTTGCTTTTGACAAGCTCAAACAAATATAAGTGAAGATCATGAGCATAATATTTCTTTCTCTCAAATTAATTTAAGTGAAGCAAGAGAGAATTTTTTGAAAATTTTACTAGCTCTCAAATAAATCTAAGTGAAGCAAGAGAGCATTTCTTCAAAAATACTACGCACGTCGTGCTCAAAAAGATATAAGTGAAGCACTAGAGCAAGCCCATTGTTCATAAAAATTTAAGTGAAGCATAGAAAGCAATTCTAACAAGTCATGACATGATTTTGGTTCTCTCAAATAGGTGTGTACGGCAAAGGATCAACAATTAAAGCACAAAATAATACAAGCAAAGGCTCACATCATACAAGATGCTCCAAGAAGAACACATAGTATGTGATGAATAAAAATATAGTTTCGAGTAAAATACCGATGGTCGTTAGAAGAAAGAGGGGATGCCACTCGGGGGCATCCCCAAGCTTAGTTGGTTACTCATTTTTGGATAATATCTTGGTATGTTGGGGCATCCCCAAGCTTCGACTCTTCTACTCCTTATTCCTTAATCCATCGTAAGATAACCCAAAACTTGAAAACTTCGATCACACAAAACACAAGAAAACCTTCGTGTGATCCGTTAGTATAAGAATAATAAATCACTACTATAAGTGCTGTATCAAACCAATTAATATTTTGTTCTTGTGTTATATCTACTGTATTCTAACTTTTCTAAGGCAAAAACTCATCAAAGAAAACCATAGAGCCATCAAAATAAGCACACAACATGAAGAAAACAAAATTTGTCAAAACAGAACATTCTGTAGCAATCTGAATATTTCGAATACTTCCGTAACTCAAAAAAGTTTGAAAAATTAGGAAGACCTGAGAAATTTGTATATTGATGTACTGCAAGTGGAATGGGTATTTTATCGCTCTCTCTAAAAAACAAAAATTCTTTTCGTGAGCACAAAAGTTTCTATTTTTTTCAGCAAGATCAAACAACTATCACCCAAGAAGATCCTAAAGGCTTACTTGGCACAAACACTAATTAAAACATAAAAAACACAATCATAACAGTAGCATAATTGTGCTAGCACTAAAAAAACAGGAAGCAAAAAAGCAATGATAAATTTTATTCATCGGGTTGCCTCCGAACAAGCGCTATAGTTTTACGCCCTTAGCTAGGCATAAAGCAAGGATCTAAGTTTTGTCATCTTGGGTTCGAGATCCATAAGATGCCCTCATGACTGATTCATTTGGTGGCCTAATTATTGTTCTAAGAAAGTGTTCCATACCCTTCCTCAAAGGAAATTGGAACTTAATAATGCCTTCTTTCATATCAATCACGGCACCAATAGTGCGTAAAAACGGTCTACCAAGAATAATTGGACAAGACAAATTGCAATCAATATCAAGAACAATAAAATCTATGGGCACATAATTCCTATTTGCAAGAATAAGAACATCATTAATTCTTCCCATGGGCTTTTTAATAGTAGAATCCGCCAAGTGCAAATTCAAAGAACACAATTCAAGATCGGTAAGACCAAGCACATCACATAAAGATTTCGGAATAGTAGAAACACTAGCACCCAAGTCACACAAAGCAAAACACTCATAATTTTTAATCGTGACTTTGATAGCAGGTTCCCATTCATCATGTAATTTCCTAGGAATTTAAACTTATAATTCCAATTTTTCTTCAAAAGCTTTCATCATAGCATCAACAATATGTTTAGTAAAAGCTTTATTTTGTTCATAAGCATGGGGTGGATTTATCATGGATTGCAACAAAGAAATACAATCAATCAAAGAGATACTATCATAATTAAAGTCTTTGTAATCCAAAAGAGTGGGCGCATCACTAGCTAAAGTTTTGACCTCTTCAAACCCACTTTTATCAATTTTCTCATCAAGATGTTCACCCTCTGAAATATTGGGACGCCTTCTACCTAAAGTTGACTCTTCTCCAGTCCCTTTTTCATCAATATTAACTTTACTAAACAAGGAATCAATAGAAGAAACACCAATCATTTTAAGATCTTCATCACTTTTATCCTCTAGTGAGATTGGTTTAGCGGCCATTTGATTAACTAGAGTAGCTTGTGCATCGGATATTTTTCTAGCAAACTTTCAGCAAAATCATACTTAGATTGGAGATTGCAAACTTATCTACTAATGGCATCAAGTTGTTTTGTTATAGCATCAAGCACAACGGAGTGTTCCTTAAGCTCTTCGGTAAAATACTTATTATGCTCAAATTGTGTAGTCATATATTCCTTAGTACTTTCTCAAATTCAAGTAAAATATTGGGGTAAGGAACATCATAATATTTTCTTTGAGGCATCATGACTATGCAAACAACAACAGACACGAAAACAGATCCGGCAAGAAAACGGCGAACTGAAAAAGAGAGGCGAATAAAACGGCAACTTTTTGTGAAGTGGGGGAGAGGAAAACGAGAGGCAAATGGCAAATAATGTAAATTGCAAGGAGATGAGATTTGTGATTAGGAACCTGGTATATGTTGAAGATCCTCCCCGGCAACCCGACGTGTTAAAGGGGTTCTCAATCCCTTTCGGGTACGGTGCCACAAATTGGTGCGTGACGGGGAAAGGTTGTAATAGATTGAATAAATAGATCACAAATAAAATAAAGTGCAGCAAAGTATTTTTGGGTTTTTGGATTAATAGATCTGAAAATAAAGGCAAATAAAAGAAGATTGCAAAGGCAAATAATATGAGAAAGAGACCCGGGGGGCGTAGGTTTCACTAGTGGCTTCTCTCGAGAAAAATAGCAAAGCGGTGGGTGAACAAATTACTGTTGGGCAACTGATAGAACTTCAAATACTCAGGATGATATCCAGGCAATGATCATTACATAGGCATCACTTCCAAGATTAGTAGACCGACTCCTGCCTGCATCTACTACTATTACTCCACACATCGACCGCTATCCAACATGCATCTAGTGTATTAAGTTCATGGAGAAATAGAGTAATGCAATAAGAATGATGACATGATGTAAACAAGATCTATCTATTTAGAGATAGACCCCATCGTTTTATCCGTAGTAGCAACGATGCATACGTGTTCTTTCCTTTTCTGTCACTGGGATCAAGCATTGTAAGATCGAACCCACTACAAAGCACCTCTAACCATTGCAAGATAAATAGATCAAGTTGGTCAAACAAAACCCAATTATCGGAGAAGAAATACGAGGCTATAAGAGATCATGCAAAAAAGATATCAAAGAAACTCAAATACTTTCATGGATATAAAAAGATAGATCTGATCATAAACTCAAAGTTCATTGATCCCAACAAACGCACCGCAATAGAGTTACATCATATGGATCTTTAAGAGACCATTGTATTGAGAATCAAGAGAGAGAGAGAGAGAAGAGAGATGAAGCCATCTAAATACTAACTACGGACCCAAAGGTCTACAATGAACTACTCACGCATCATCGGAGAGGCAGCAATGGAGGTGGTGAACCCCATCAGAGATGGTGTCTAGATTGGATCTGGTGGTTCTGGACTCTGCGGTGGCTGGATGAATATTTCGTTAACTCCCCTAGGGTTTTTGGAATATTGGGATATTTATAAAGCAAAGAGGCGGTCCGGGGGCACCTGAGGTGGGCACAACCCACCATGGCGCGCCTGGGCCTCCTGGCGCGCCCTGGTGGGTTGTGCCTCCCTCAGGGCACCCCCTAGGTGCAACTAAGGCCCATTGTGTTCCTTTTGGCCCATAAAAATTCTCCGTAAAGTTTCATGGCATTTGGACTCCATTTGATATTGATTTTCTGCGTTGTAAAAAACATGGAAAACAACAACTGGCACTTGGCACTATGTCAATTGGTTAGTACCAAAAAATGATATAAAATGACTATAAAATGGTTATAAAACATCCAATATTGATAATATAACAGCATGAAACGATCAAAACTTATATATACGTTGGAGACGTATCAGCATTCCCAAGCTTAACTCCTACTCGTCCTCGAGTAGGGAAGTGATAAAAATAGAATTTTTGATGTGGAATGTTGCCTAACATGGCATATCATATTTCTTTCTTTATAGCACGGACATTTGGACTTTTATATTGTTTAAAGCAATAGTCCAGTTTTGAAATGATAATTTAAATACTCAAGCATATCAACAAGCAACCATGTCTTTCAAAATATCAACACTAAAATAAGCTATCCCTAGCCCATCATGCTCAACCATTGATCCATTAATGAAACACACTCACATATTAGCTATGTCCAATACACAAGTACGATCATATTGCCTCCTAGTTGGTTCTTTTATTAGAGAAGACGGAGACTCGAATTCAAAATGAAAATTGCATAAAGTAAAAGAAAGGCCCTTCGTAGAGGGAAGTAGGCATTTGTAGAGGTGCCAGAGCTCCAAGCGAAAAACTTAGAGGTAAAAATATTTTGGGAGGTGTATCCATCCCACCAACGAAAACGACTTAGAGTTCCCAAACTTCCCATGCATAGATATATCATAGGTGGTTCCCAAACAGAAAATAAAGTTTATTCCTTTTCCAACATACTTTCACTTTCCATGGCTAACCGTATCCATGGGTGCCCTCCATACCAACACTTTCCAAGGAATTTATTATTTGACAACACAAAGTAAATTCATTTTTTTGCATTTCGGGACTGGGCATCCCTAACACCTTTGCCTTATTCTCATGCAATGACAAGTGAATAAACACTCATCTTGAGAATAACACATCTAGCATGGAATATATTAGCCACCCCTCACCACTCCGTGAGTGAAACAAACACACAAAAGAGAATTTTATTTTGAAAATTAGAGATGGCACATGCAAATTTGCTTAGAACGTCAAAAGAATACCGCATATAGCTAGATATAGTGGACTCATGTGGCAAAACTGGTTAAAGGTTTTTGGTTGCACAAGTAGTGATCGTACTTAGTGCAAAATGAAGGCTAGTAAAAGATTGGGAAGCGACCAACCAAGAAAGAAATAATCTCGTAAGCGAGCATTAAGCATAACTAACACCAAATAATGCACCATAAGTAGGATATAATTTCATTGCATAACTATTGACTTTCGTGCTTGCATAGGGAATCACAAACCTTAACACCAACATTCTTACTAAAGCATAATTACTCATTAAGATGACTCACATATCACATCATCATATCTCAAAATTATTATTAAGAATCAAGTCTATTTTGTCCAATTATCTTCATGAAAGTTTTTATTATATCCTTCTTGGATATCTATCACTTTGGGACTAATTTTCATACGTTGCTTTTGACAAGCTCAAACAAATATAAGTGAAGATCGTGAGCATAATATTTCTTTCTCTCAAATTAATTTAAGTGAAGCAAGAGAGAATTTCTTGAAAATTTTACTAGCTCTCAAAAAATATAAGTGAAACAAGAGAGCATTTCTTCAAAAATACTAAGCACACCGTGCTCGAAAAGATATAAGTGAAGCACTAGAGCAAGCCCAATGCTCATAAAATTTTAAGTGAAGCATAGAGAGCAATTCTAACAAGTCATGACATAATTTTGGCTCTCTCAAATAGGTGTGTCCGGCAAAGGATCAAGACATTAAGCACAAAATAATACAAGCAAAGACTCATATCATACAGGACGCTCCAAGCAAAACACATAGTATGTGATGAATAAAAATATAGTTTCGAGTAAAATACCGATGGTCGTTAGAAGAAAGAGGGGATGCCACTCGGGGGCGTCCCCAAGCTTAGTTGGTTACTCATTTTTGGATAATATATTTGGATGCCGGGGCATCCCCAAGCTTAGTCTCTTCTACTCCTTATTCGTTCATCCATCGTAAGATAACCCAAAACTTGAAAACTTCAATCACACAAAACTCAACAAAACTTTTGTGAGATCCGTTAGTATAAGAATAATAAATCACTACTATAAGTGTTGCATAAAACCAATTCATATTCTGTTCTTGTATTATATCTACTGCATTCCAACTTTTCTATGGTAAAAACTCATCAAAGAAAACCATAGAGCCATCAAAATAAGCACACAACACACAGAAAACAGAATCTGTCAAAACAGAACAGTCCTTAGCAATCTGACTATTTCGAATACTTCCGTAACTCGAAATATTCTGAAAAATTAGGAAGGCCTGAGAAATTTGCATATTGATGTACTGCAAGTGGAATGGGTATTTTATCGCTCTCTAGTAAAAAATGAAAATTATTTTCGTGAGCACAAAAGTTTCTGTTTTGTCAGCGAGATCAAACAACTATCACCCAAGAAGATCCTAAAGGATTTACTTGGCACAAACACTAATTAAAACATAAAAACACAATCATAACAGTAGCATAATTGTGCTAGAACTAAAAAATAGGAAGCAAAAAAGCAAAGATAAATTTTATTCATCGGGTTGCCTCCCAACAAGCGCTATAGTTTTACGCCCTTAGCTAGGCATCAAGCAAGGTTCTAAGTTTTGTCATCTTGGGTTCGAGATCCATAAGATGCCATCATGACCGATTCATATGGTGGCCTAATTATTCTTCTAAGAAAGTGTTCCATACCCTTCGTCAAAGGAAATTGGAACTTAATATTGCCTTCTTTCATATCAATCACGGCACCAATAGTGCGTAAAAACGGTCTACCAAGAATAATTGGACAAGACGAATTGCAATCAATATCAAGAACAATAAAATCTATGGGCACATAATTCCTATTTGCAAGAATAAGAACATCATTAATTTTTCCCATAGGCTTTTTAATAGTAGAATCCGCCAAGTGCAAATTCGAAGAACATAATTCAAGATCGGTAAGACCAAGCACATCAGATAAAGATTTCAGAATAGTAGGAACACTAGAACCCAAGTCACACAAAGCAAAACACTAATATTTTTTAATCTTGACTTTGATAGTAGGTTCCCATTCATCATGTAATTTTCTAGGAATTTAAACTTTTAATTCCATTCTTTCTTCAAAAGCTTTCATCATAGCATCAACAATATGTTTAGTAAAAGCTTTATTTTGTTCATAAGCATGGGGTGGATTTATCATGGATTGCAATAAAGAAATACAATCAATCAAAGAGATACTATCATAATTAAAGTCTTTGTAATCCAAAAGAGTGGGCGCATCACTAGCTAAAGTTTTGACCTCTTCAAACCCACTTTTATCAATTTTCTCATCAAGATGTTCACCCTCTGAAATATTGGGACGCCTTCTACCTAAAGTTGACTCTTCTCCAGTCCCTTTTTCATCAATATTAACTTTACTAAACAAGGAATCAATAGAAGAAACACCAATCATTTTAAGATCTTCATCACTTTTATCCTCTAGTGAGATTGGTTTAGCGGCCATTTGATTAACTAGAGTAGCTTGTGCATCGGATATTTTTCTAGCAAACTTTCAGCAAAATCATACTTAGATTGGAGATTGCAAACTTATCTACTAATGGCATCAAGTTGTTTTGTTATAGCATCAAGCACAACGGAGTGTTCCTTAAGCTCTTCGGTAAAATACTTATTATGCTCAAATTGTGTAGTCATATATTCCTTAGTACTTTCTCAAATTCAAGTAAAATATTGGGGTAAGGAAAATCATAATATTTTCTGAGGCATCATGACTACGCAAACAAGAACACACACAAAAACAGATCCAGCAAGAAAACGGTGAACAGAAAAAGAGAGGCGAATAAACCGGCAAATTTTTGTGAAGTGGGGGAGAATAAAATGAGAGGCAAATGGCAAATAATGTAAATTGCAAGGAGATGATATTTGTGATTACGAACCTGGTATATGTTGAAGATCCTCCCCGGCAATGGTGCCAAAAATTGGTGACTTGTCGTGAGACTTGACTTGATTTTCCCCGGCAACGGCGCCAGAAATTCCATTAGATGTCGCTTGAAGCTACGTCGCTATTTCCCCAAAGAGGAAGGGATGATGCAGCATAGCGGCGGTAGGTATTTCCCTCATATATAAAACCAAGGTTATCGAACCAGTGGGAGAACCAAGCAACACAACGTAAACAGCCCCTGCACACAGATAACAAATCCTCGCAAGCCAACGTGTTAAAGGGGTTGACAATCCCTTTCGGGTACGGTGCCAAAAATAGGTGCGTGACGGGGAAAGGTTGTAATAGATTGAATAAATAGATCACAAATAAAATAAAGTGCAGCAAAGTATTTTTGGGTTTTTGGATTAATAGAGTTGAAAATAAAGGCAAATAAAAGTAGATCGCAAAGGCAAATAGTATGAAAGAGATCCTGGGGCGGTAGGTTTCACTAGTGGCTTCTCTCGAGAAAAGTAGCAAAGCGGTGGGTGAACAAATTACTGTTGGGAAATTGATAGAACTTCAAATACTCATGACAATATCCAGGCAATGATCATTACAAAGGCATCACGTCCAAGATTAGTAGACCGACTCCTGCCTACATCTACTACTATTACTCCACACATCGATCGCTATCCAACATGCATCTAGTGTATTAAGTTCATGGAGAAACAGAGTAATGCAATAAGAATGATGACATGATGTAGACAAGATCTATCTATGTAGAGATAGACCCCATCGTTTTATCCTTAGTAGCAACGATACATATGTGTTCTTTCCCTTTCTGTCACTAGGATCAAGCACTATAAGATCGAACCCACTACAAAGCACCTCTTCCCATTGCAAGATAAATAGATCAAGTTGGACAAACAAAACCCAATTATCGGAGAAGAAATACGAGGCTATAAGAGATCATGCATAAAAGATATCAAAGAAACTCAAATAATTTCATGCATATAAAAAGATAGATCTGATCATAAACTCAAAGTTCATCGACCCCAACAAACGCACCGCAATAGAGTTACATCATATGGATCTCCAACAGACCATTGTATTGAGCCACAAGAGAGAGAGAGATGAAGCCATCTAGATATTAACTACGGACCCGAAGGTCTACAAAGAACTACTCACGCATCATCGAAGAGGCACCAATGGAGGTGGTGAACCCCATCCGAGATGGTGTCTAGATTGGATCTAGTGGCTCTAGACTCTGCGGCGGCTGGATGAATATTTCGTTGACTCCCCTAGGGTTTCTGGAATATTGGGGTATTTATATAGCAAAGAGGCGGTCCGGGGGCACCTGAGGTGGGCACAACCCACCAGGGCACGCCTGCGCCTCCTGGCACGCCCTGGTGGGTTGTGCCTCCCTCGGGGCACCCCCGGGCGCAGCCAGGGCCCATTGTGTTCCTTTTGGCCCATAAAAATTCTCCGTAAATTTTTGTGGCATTTGGACTCCATTTGATATTGATTTTCTGCGATGTAAAAAACATGGAAAAAAACCAACAACTAGCACTTGGCACTATCTCAATAGGTTAGTACCAAAAAATGATACAAAATGACTATAAAATGGTTATAAAACATCCAAGATTGATAATATAACAGCATGGAACAATCAAAACTTATATATACGTTGGAGACATATCAGCATCCCCAAGCTTAACTCCTACTCGTCCTCGAGTAGGGAAGTGGTAAAAACAGAATTTTTGATGTGGAATGTTGCCTAACTTGTCATATCATATTTCTTTCCTTATAGCACGGACATTTGGACTTTTATATTGTTCAAAGCAATAGTCTAGTTTTGACATGATAATTTAAATACTCAAGCATATCAATAAGCAACCATGTCTATCAGAATATCAACGCTAAAATAAGCTAACCCTAGCCCATCATGCTCAACCATTGATCCATTCTTGAAACACACTCGCATATTAGCTATGTAAAATACTCAAGCACGATCATATTGCCTCCTAGTTGGTTCTTTTATAAGAGAAGATGGAGACTCAAATTCAAAATAAAAATTGCATAAAGTAAAAGAAAGGCCCTTCGTAGAGGGAAGTAGGGATTTGTAGAGGTGCCAGAGCTCAAAGCAAAAAACTTAGAGATAAAAACATTTTGGGAGGTGTATTCATCCCACCAAAGAAAACGACTTAGAGTTCCAAATACTTTCCATGCATAGATATATCATAGGAGGTTCCCAAACAAAAAATAAAGTTTATTCCATTTTCCACCATACTTTCACTTTCCATGGCTAACCGTATCCACGGGTGCCCTCCATACCAACACTTTCCAAGGAATTTATTATTTGACAACATAAAGTAAATTCATTTTTTTGCATTTCGGGACTGGGCATCCCTAATACCTTTGCCTTACTCTCATGCAATGACAAGTGAATAAACACTCATCTTGAGAATAACACATCTAGCATGGAAAATATTAGCCACCCCTCACCACTCCACGAGCGAAACAAACACACAAAAGAGAAGTTTCTTTTGAAAATTAGAGATGGCACATGCAAATTTGCTTAGAAGGCAAAAGAATACCATATATAGGTAGATGTAGTGGACTCATGTGGCAAAACTGGTTAAAGGTTTTTGGATGCACAGGTAGTGATCGTACTTAGTGCAAAATGAAGGCTGGCAAAAGATTGGGAAGAGACCAACCAAGAAACGAATAATCTCATAAGCGAGCATTAAGCATAACTAACACCGAATAATGCACCATAAGTAGGATATAATTTCATTGCATAACTATTGACTTTCATGCTTGTATAGGGAGCCACAAACCTTAACACCAATAATCTTACTAAAGCATAATTACTCATCAAGATGACTCACATATCACATCATCATATCTCAAAACTATTACTAAGAATCAAGTCTATTTTGTCCAATGATCTTCATGAAAGTTTTTATTATATCCTTCTTGGATATCTATCACTTTGGGACTAATTTTCATACGTTGCTTTTGACAAGCTCAAACAAATATAAATGAAGATCATGAGCATAATATTTCTTTCACTCAAATTAATTTAAGTGAAGCAAGAGAGAATTTCTTGAAAATTTTACTACCTCTCAAATGAATCTAAGTGAAGTAGGAGAGCATTTCTTCAAAAATACTAAGTACACCATGCTCAAAAAGATATAAGTGAAGCACTAGAGCAAGCCCATTGCTCATAAAAATTTAAGTGAAGCATAGAGAGCAATTCTAACAAGTCATGACATATTTTTTGCTCTCTCAAATAGGTGTGTCCAGCAAAGGATCAATACTTAAAGCACAAAATAATACAAGCAAAGACTCATATAATACAAGACGCTCCAAGCAAAACACATAGTATGTGATGCTTAGTTGGTTGATTATTTTTGGGTAATAGCTTGGGATGCCGGGGCATCCCCAAGCTTAGGCTCTTCTACTCCTTATTCCTTCATCCATCGTAAGATAACCCAAAACTTGAAAATTTCAATCACACAAAACTCAACAAAACCTTCGTAAGATCTGTTAGTATAAGAATAATAAATCACTACTATAAGTGTTGTATCAAACCAATTCATATTTTGTTCTTGTGTTATATCTACTGTATTCCAACTTTTCTATGGAAAAAACTCATCAAAGAAAACCATAGAGCCATCAAAATAAGCACACAACACAAAGAAAACAGAATCTGTCAAAACAGAACAGTCTGTAGCAATCTGACTATTTCGAACACTTCCGTAACTCCAAAAATTCTGAAAAAATAGGAAAACATGAGAAATTTGTATATTGATGTACTGCAAGTGGAATGGGTATTTTCTCGGTCTATGGTAAAAAATGAAAATTATTTTCATGAGCGCAAAAGATTTTGTTTTTTTCAGCAAGATCAAACAACTATCACCCAAGAAGATCCTAAAGGCTTTACTTGGCACAAACACTAATTAAAACATAAAAACACACAATCATAACAGTAGCATAATTGTGCTAGCACTAAAAAACAGGAAGCAAAAAGCCAAGATAAATTTTATTCATTGGGTTGCCTCCCAACAAGCGTTATAGTTTTACGCCCTTAGCTAGGCATAAAGCAAGGATCTAAGTTTTGTCATGTTTGGTTCGAGATCCATAAGATGCCCTCGTGGTTGATTCATATGTTGGCCTAATTCTTGTTCTAAGAAAGTGTTCCATACCCTTCCTCAAAGGAAAATTGAACTTAATATTGCCTTCTTTCATATCAGTCACGGCACCAATAGTGCGTAAAAACGATCTACCAAGAATAATTGGACAAAACAAATTGCAATCAATATCAAGAACAATAAAATCTATGGGCACATAATTCTTCCCATAGGCTTTTTAATAGTAGAATCCACCAAGTGCAAATTCAAAGAACACAATTCAAGATCGGTAAGACCAAGCACATCACATAAAGATTTCGGAATAGTAGAAACACCAGCACCCAAGTCACACAAAGCAAAACACTCATAATTTTTAATCTTGACTTTGATAGTAGGTTCCCATTCATCATGTAATTTTCTAGGAATTTAAACTTTTAATTCCATTCTTTCTTCAAAAGCTTTCATCATAGCATCAACAATATGTTTAGTAAAAGCTTTATTTCGTTCATAAGCATGGGGTGGATTTATCATGGATTGCAACAAAGAGATACAATCAATCAAAGAGCAACTATCATAATTAAAGTCTTTGTAATCCAAAAGAGTGGGCACATCACTAGCTAAAGTTTTGACCTCTTCAAACCCACTTTTATCAATTTTCTCGTCAAGATTTTCACTCTCTAAAATGTTGGGACGCCTTCTACCTATAGTTGACTCTTCTCCAGTCCCTTTTTCATCAATATTAACTTTACTAAACAAGGAATCAATAGAAGAAACACCAATCATTTTAAGATCTTCATCACTTTTATCCTCTAGTGAGATTGGTTTAGCGGCCATTTAATTAACTAGAGTAGCTTGTGCATTGGATATTTTTCTAGCAAACTTTCAGCAAAAGCATACTTAGATTGGAGATTGCAACCTTCTCTACTAATGGCATCAAGTTGTTTTGTTATAGCATCAAGCACAACGAAGTGTTCCTTAAGCTCTTCGGTAAAATACTTATTATGCTCAAATTGTGTAATCATATATTCCTTAGTACTTTTCTCAAATTCAAGTAAAATATTGGGGTAAGGAACATCATAATATTTTCTTTGAGGCATCATGACTACGTAAACAAGAACACACATGAAAATAGATCCGACAAGAAAACGACGAACGAAAAAAGAGAGGTGAATAAAACGGCAAATTTGTGTGAAGTGGGGGAGAGGAAAACGAGAGGCAAATGGCAAATAATGTATATTGCAAGGAGATGAGATTTGTGATTAGGAACCTGGTATATGTTGAAGATCCTCCCCGGCAACGGCGCTAGAAATTGGCGAGTTGTCGAGAGACTTGACTTGATTTTCCCCGGCAACGGCGCCAGAAATTCCATTTGATGTCGCTTGAAGCTATGTCGGTATTTCCCCAAAGAGGAAGAGATGACGCGGGACAGCAGTGGTAGGTATTTCCCTCGGATATGAAACCAAGGTTATCGAACCAGTAGGAGAACCAAGCAACACAACATAAACAGCCCCTGCACACAGATAACAAATCCTCGCAACCCGACGTGTTAAAGGGGTTGTCAATCCCTCTCGGGTACGGTGCCACAAATTGGTGTGTGACGGGGAAAGGTTGCAATAGATTGAATAAATAGATCGCAAATAAAATAAAGTGCAGCAAAGTATTTTTGGGTTTTTGGATTAATAGATCTGAAAATAAAGGCAAATAAAAGTATATCGCAAAGGAAAATAATATGAGGAAGAGACCCGGGGGCGTAGGTTTCACTAGTGGCTTCTCTCGAGAAAAATAGCAAAGCGGTGGGTGAACAAATTACTGTTGAGCACTTGATAGAACTTCAAATACTCATGGCAATATCCGGGCAATGATCATTACATAGGCATCACGTCCAAGATTAGTAGACCGACTCCTGCCTGCATCTACTACTATTACTCCACACATCGACCACTATCCAACATGCATCTAGTGTATTAAGTTCATGGAGAAACGGAGTAATGCAATAATAATGATGACATGATGTAGACAAGATCTATCTATGTAGAGATAGTCCCCATCGTTTTATCCTTAGTAGCAACGATACATACGTGTTGTTTCCCTTCCTGTCACTGGGATCGAGCACCATAAGATCGAATCCACTACAAACCACCTCTTCCCATTGCAAGATAAATAGGTCAAGTTGGCCAAACAAAACCCAATTATCAGCTAATAAATACGAGGCTATAAGAGATCATGCATAAAAGAGAGCAAAGAAACTCAAATACTTTCACAGATATAAAAAGATAGATCTGATCATAAACTCAAAGTTCATCGATCCCCACAAACACACCGCAAAAGTGTTACATCATATGGATCTCCAAGAGACCATTGTCTTGAGAATCAAGAGAGAGAGAGAGATGAAGCCATCTAGCTACTAACTACGGACCCGAAGGTCTACAAAGAACTACTCACGCATCATCAGAGAGGCACCAATGGAGGTGGTGGACCCCATCCGAGATGGTGTCTAGATTGGATCTGGTGGTTCTGAACTCTGCGGTAGCTGGATGAATATTTCGTTGACTCCCATAGGGTTTCTGGTATATTGGGGTATTTATAGAGCAAAGAGGTGGTCCGGGGGTGCACCCGAGGTGGGCACAACCCACCAGGGCGCGTCTGGGCCTCCTGGCGTGCCCTGGTGGGTTGTGCCTTCCTCGGGGCACCCCCGGGCGCAGCCAGGGCCGTTGTGTTCCTTTTGGCCCATAAAAATTCTCTGTAAAGTTTTGTGGCATTTGGACTCCAATTGATATTGATTTTATGCAATGTAAAAAACATGGAAAAATAGCAACTGGCACTTGGCACTATGTCAATAGGTTAGTACCAAAAAATGATATAAAATGACTATAAAATTATCATGAAACATCCAAGATTGATAATATAACAACATGGAACAATCAAAAATTATAGATACGTTGGAGACGTATCAGTACCTCGCTAGCCCTTTCTGAGACCACAAAACATAAATGCAAAGTACCTCCAAAGTTCAAGCAGCGACTAAACATTGTAACTCATGGTAGAAAAGATCCAGTCATGATGCACCCAACATTATCTACACACAATGCATAAGCATGATAGTAGTGCTCTCAAGTTCTGGTGCTTATTTTAGAAGGTGATGACACAACATAAAAGTAAATAGATAGTCCCTTCGTAGAGGGAAGCAGTGATTTCCAGAGGTGCCAGAGCTCAAGTTTTAAAACAGAGGTAAATGATTTTTTGATACATGCACCCTTCTCATTTACTTCACGACCATCAGTTATCAATATCTTCCATGCTAGGCACACTAGTGGCGGTTCCCAAGCGATAAAAGTAAAAGTTTTGACTCCATTGGGAGTTTTTGTTTGATTATTTGTAAACTTTTTCTGTTTGCAATTTGGGACTGTGCATCCCTATTACCGCCCTTTTCTCGTGCGATGGCGAGCGAATAAACACTTGACCTGAGAATAACCCGCTTAGTATGGAAGATACCGACCACCTCATGTCGTTCCATGAACGATCCAGGCACACACAAAAGGATATTTATTAGAAGTTTTTTTAGAGGTGGCACATGCAAATTTACTTAGGACGACAGGGTAATACCGCATATAGGTAGGTATGGTGAACTCATCTGGAATAACTTGGGTTCAAGGTTTTTGATGTATAAGCAGAATTCCCACATAGTACAGGCGAAGGCTAGCAATTAGATTGAGAAGCGGCCAACTAGAGAGCAACAACGGTCATGAACATGCATTATGCATAAGTAACATTGGACACTAGCATGAGTAGGATATGAACACCATGAACATAAATATCATAGAGGCTATGTTGGTTTTGATTCAACTACATGCATGAAAATGTGCCAAGTCAAGCCACTCGAATGTTTAGAGGAGTATACCATATCATCATACTACATCACAATCATTTTAACACAATGTGGATATCCAAGATAAATCATTATCCACTCCCAACTACTTATGCATGGCATGAGAAACTATAATCTCTAATTGTCACTGCAAACATGTTTAATCATAATTGGCTGAATCATGGATACAAGGTTAAACATATTTACACAAACAGAACAAGTCGAGTTCATATATGTTTCTCTCTACCACGGCCGGTTCATAGAATATCGTCATTATTGCCTTTCACTTGCACGACCGAACAATGTGAACATAATAATAGAGCAAGTGTGCCGTGGACTAAGCTGGAATCTGCAAACGTTTTATTCAATAGGAGAAGACAAGGTAAAATGGGCTCTTTATTAGATCAACAACTATTCAAATGAGAGCCACTCAACATTTTCATCGTGGTCTTCTCCTTGGTATGACTCGGATAAAAAAAGAAATGCAGAGAAACACACTAAAATATTTTTGGAGTTTTTGGTTTTCTTGAACATGCGAATAAAAGGGAAAGCAAAAAACGAGAAAAACGATTTACACGGGAAAGCTCCCAACAAGCAAAAGAAGAACAAGGGAAACTTTTTGGATTTTATTTTTAGTGCTACAGCTAAGCATGCATAGAAAGTAAATTAACTATAACTATTTTTTTTGTTTTTTCTAAGGTTTTTCAAACACACAAGAAGAAAGCAAGAAAATAAAATTAAGCATGTATGATACAATGAAAAAGTGTAAACACCGACAACTGGAATGAGATGTGTGAACATGAATGTAATGTCAGTAGTTGGGGTGCTGAGGAGCGAGCATCCATGCATCCCACTGATGAGGCTCCTCCTCTGCTACAACCCGATTGTTCTGGTAGGCGATGATGTCCACAGGCATAATCCTATATCCGCCCTTGGCAACAGGGTCAAACAAAGCAGGAGCAGGCAATGGAATAATATCATGAGTCTTCACACTAAAAACCAGGTTATATGGAACAGGGATGTTAGGAGATTCGATATCAGTAAAATGGTGGTGATCCATGGTCGCGTGATCTAGGTAAACCTTGGTCAGTGGGTAATCATGAAGGCGTATCTCAACATTAAAGTGAGTCACCAAACGAGTAGCAAAAATTCCACCATGTATCTTATCCTTGGACTTATTAACATGGAGGCGACGTGCCACAATAGCTCCCAAGCTATAAGTGTTGTCGCCCTCTAGTGCACGACGTAAAAAAGCAAAGTCTGGTGCGCTGAGCGCACCTACTTTTTCTCTAGCAAGCAAACACTTAGCAACAAATAAAGCAAAGTAATGCATGGCAGGAAAATGTATGCTAGTGGCAGTGACGAACGACACTCCTCTCTCATCTCCCACTGTCAAGGTACGATAAAAGGCCTCAAACTCTGTCAGCCTAGGCTCAACTAAACTCCCGTCATAAGGGATCATGCATATGTTACAAAATTCAGTAAGTGGTATCTGACGGGTTTCAGCATATAAATTAAACTACACCTCAGGAGGATTATTCCTAGGAAAGAAATTAAAACTTGGAACAAAGGTGTTTGTGAGGAGATGACACTGTTCACATTCAGTTGCGATGAAGTTGGTGAGGCCGACATTAGCAACATATTTTGTAAACTCTTGCAGGATTCTAGCCTCTTCCACGAATGGGGTATGCGGCCATTCACATGGCCGTACTTCCGCCAACCTCTAGGGGTGCAGATCAGTGTCAGACGACTCCCCAATAACTCTCTTGGAGTTCTTCTTGGAACCAAACTTCCTAAAGATATTCATGTTTTTCCTATCAACAAAAATCTTGAAATTTTTAGTCCACAAAATTTTCTCAACAGAACTTCACAAAAATGATACCAACTACTCAAAGGGATACATAGAGGCCATAGCAAGCATTCAAACTACTTAGAACTCTGAGAATTCAACATGCAAGCTCATATACAACAGCACCAATACTAGCTAATTATTCAAAATATAAACAACTAAAACAAAAACTAGCTGGACAAACGATGGAGTCACATACTGCAACCTCTTGAGCATGCGTTGTTTTTCCCTTGAAGAGGAAAGGGTGATGCAGCAAAGTAGTGTAAGTATTTCCCTTAGTTTTTGAGAACCAAGGTATCAATCTAGAAGGAGACTACACGCAAGTCGCCTAGTACCTGCACAAACAAACAAGAACCTCGCAACCAACGCGATAAAGGGGTTGTCAATCCCTTCACAGTCACTTACGAAAGTGAGATCTGATAAAGATAATAACATAAATATTTTTGGTATTTTCGTTGTATAGATTGGAAAATAAAGATTGCAAAATAAATAGTAAACTAGAATTGTAGATCGGAAACTTATATGATGTAAAGTAGACCCGGGGGCCATAGGTTTCACTGGTGGCTTCTCTCAAGATAGCATATATTACGGTGGGTGAACAAATTACTGCCGAGCAATTGATAGAAAAGCGCATAGTTATGAGAATATCTAGGCATGATCATAAACATAGGCATCACGTCCGTGTCAAGTAGACCGAAACAATTCTGCATCTACTACTATTACTCCACACATCGACCGCTATCCAGCATGCATGTAGAGTATTAAGTTCATAAGAACAGAGTAACGCATTAGGCAAGATGACATGATGTAGAGGGATAAACTCAAGCAATATGATATAAAACCCATCTTTTTATCCTCGATGTCAACAATAAAATACGTGTTGGTTCCCTTTCTGTCACTAGGATCGAGCACCGCAAGATTGAACCCAAAGCTAAGCACTTCTCCCATTGCAAGAAAGATCAATCTAGTTGGCCAAACCAAACTGATAATTCGAAGAGACTTGCAAAGATATCAAATCATGCACATAAGAATTCAGAGAAGAATCAAATATTGTTCATAGATAAACTTGATCATAAACCCACAATTCATCGGATCTCGGCAAACACACCTCAAAAAGAATTACATCGAATATATCTCCAAGAACATCAAGGATAACTTTGTATTGAGATCCAAAGAGAGAGAAGAAGCCATCTAGCTAATAACTATGGACCCAAAGGTCTCTGGTAAACTAGTCACACATCATCGGAGAGGTTATGGTGTTGATGTAGAAGCCCTCTGTGATCGAATCCCCCTCCGGCAGATCACCGGAAAAGGTCCCCAGATGGGATCTCATGGGTACAGAAGGTTGTGGCGGTGGAAAAGTGGTTCCGTAGCTCTCCTGGATGTTTTCAGGATATAAGAGTATATATAGGCGAAGGAAGTAGGTCGGTAGAGCTACGAGGGGCCCACGAGGGTGGGGAGCGCACCTGCCCCCTGAGTGTGCCGCCCTACCTCGTGGCCACCTCTTTGCTTCCTTGACCTCCACTCCAAGTCTCCTGGATTGCGTTTGTTCCAAAAAAGATCCTCGCGAAGGTTTCATTCCGTTTGGATTCCGTTTGATATTCCTTTTCTGCGAAACACTGAAATAGGCAAAAAAATAGCAATTTGCACTGGGCCTTCGGTTAATAGGTTAGTCCCAAAAAAAATATAAGTGCATAATAAAGCCCATTAAAGATCCAAAAACAGATAATATAATAGCATGGAACAATCAAAAATTATAGGTACGTTGGAGACGTATCAAGCATCCCCAAGCTTAATTCATGCTCGTCCTCGAGTAGGTAAATGATAAAAACAGATTTTTTTGATGTGGAATGCTACCTAACACAAATTTTCAATGTAATTCTCTTTATTGCGGCATGAATGTTTAGATCCAAAAGATTCTAGATAAAAGTTCAATATTGACATAAAAATAATAATACTTCAAGCATGCTAACCAAGCAATTATGTCTTATCAAAATAACATAACCAAAGAAAGCTTATCCCTACAAAATCATATAGTTTTTCCATGCTTCATTTTTGTCACACAAAATGCTCCCATCATGCACAACCCCTATGGCAAGCCAAGCAATTGTTTCATACTTAGCCTTTTCAAACTCTTTCAACTTTCACGCGGTATATGAGCGCGAGCCATGGACATAGCACTATGGGTGGAATAGAATATGATGGTGGAGGTTTGTGAGAAGACAAAAAAGGAGAAAGTATCACATTGACGCGGCTAATCAATGGGCTATGGAGATACGCATCAATTGATGTCAATGCAAGGAGTAGGGATTGTCATGCAACGGATGCACTAGAGCTATAAATATATGAAAGCTCAACAAAACAAACTAAGTGGGTGTGCATCCAACTTGCTTGCTCATGAAGACCTAGGGCATTTTGAGGAAGCCCGTCATTGGAATATACAAGCCAAGTTCTATAATGAAAAATTCCCACTAGTATATGAAAGTGACAAAATAGGAGACTCTCTATCATCAAGATCATGGTGCTACTTTGAAGCACAAGTGTGGAAAAAGGGTAGTAACATTGCCCCTTCTCTCTTTTTCTCTCATTTTCATTTTTTTATTTATTTGGGCCTTTTTCTCTTTTTTATGGCCTCTTTTTTTTTATTTTTCGCCCAAAATCTCATCCCGACTTGTGGGGGAATCATAGTCGCCATCATCCTTTCCTCACATGGGACAATGCTCTAATAATGAAAATCATCACACTTTTATTTACTTACAACTCAAGAATTACAACTCGATACTTAGAACAAAATATGACTCTATGTGAATGCCTCCGGCGGTGTACCGGGATATGCAATGAATCAAGAGTGACATGTATGAAAGAATTATGAAGGTGGCTTTGCCACAAATATGATGTCAACTACATGATCATGCAAAGCAATATGACAAGGATGGAGCGTGTCATAATAAACGGAATGGTGGAAAGTTGCATGGCAATATATTGTAACATCCCAAATTTTCAATTTGGAATGTTATACATAGATCATTCATGCATATCATATTTTATTGCATTTCATTTTGTGATCCTCGAAATCCTAAGCAACTCAAGGATCCTCGGAGAGAGTTGGGGATTTCCCAGTTTTCATATTTGAGTTTTATCAAATATTGAAACGAGGATTTTGGTTTTAATTATTTTTTCTCTCCGAAAATATTTCATATTAAAATACATGAGAGGAGATAATATGACTTCTCCAAAATAAAGGAAATATTGCAGGAAAAATATTAAAATCAAATATTTGATTTTTATCCGGAGTTTATTGCTATTTTATTCAAATTAGAAAAATTGCACGGTTTTCAAAATTGCATTTTAGGGCCAAGAAAATGTTCACCTTGTTCTAAATATTTTATTTAGACTGCGAAAATTTGTTTTGGCATTTTTAGAATTTTATTTTATTTTCTAGGATTTTTTTAGTTTCGGCGGAATTATTTTAAAAAAAGAACGCGCAGTGGCTAGTTAGGCCGAAGCCCAGCCACCGGCCCACCTTCCCCGCGCCGATGTCTCCCTCCTGGAGACCGCGCGTCGCCGCCGCCGACTCGGACCGGAGTCCGAGTCGGACTC
>NC_057809.1:368475547-368559149 GCF_018294505.1 Triticum aestivum | reverse complement strand
CGTGCCGCCGTCGCCCCACCGCCACAGCCCCGCCTCGCCGGAGCCTCGTCGGAGGTAACGCCGCCGTTGCTGCCGCCTGTTTTTTTTTAAAAACCGATCCAGTTTTTTTAAGAAACCCTAGTTCATTTTTTTAGATTGGTTCACCGGTTTTTCTCGGTTTAGTTACTTTGCGGACGTTCGTCCGTACGTTCGTTTTAGCAAACGGAGTTTACTCGTTAGCAACAGACAACAAACGCTCGTTCGTTAGCCTGTTCGTCAATTTTCTTTTTCTCGGATTTTCCGTGATTATTTTCAATCGCGATTTCTGATCCGATTTTCGTTTTAGTTTATCTTTTCGCTCATTTATCGGAATCAGGCGATTCAAGCGCCTAGATCTTCGTCTCGAGACCCTCTTTCCGTTTAACCAGCTTGAACAAGCTTTTGCTACTATAAAATTTGACCTTAGTCCACATTAGTAAACAGATCTTGTTTCTTTCGCCATTTGAGTTTCGTTGCTCCGTTTGATTTGATTCTTTTCGCAAACCGAAGTTCTTAAGTTGAACTTTCTGGTTAGATCTTCTTATTTGAGATTTACTCGTGTTTCTTTGCTTGATTGCTTATGTATGCTTTTGTTTGTTTGCGATAGAACACCCAGAGTGTGAAGCGTGCTACTACGAGTCCCTAGGTTATGCGGTTCATCAGCAAGGCAAGTAACACTTTGATCATACCCCTTTATCACCCAGTTTTTATGCATTAGCTCCAATCCTCAAACATTGCATGGTTAGGATGTGATTAATATGTGGGTTGGGAAGTAGTTGATGAGGTAGAACCTATTGCCCTGTTATATTCAAACCCTCGGGAGTTACTTCTACGTATTGCTTATATTGCTATGCTATGCTCGTAGACGTGGTTTGGGTGAGTGAAATCCATGACAAATGTGAGATTGTTAATTAATGGTTCAACTTAAGGTGGCAACTTGAATACACATCTGGGTGGATTGTTTGTTGGGCACCTAGGGAATCTAGTGTTGTCCTAGGATATCCCGGAGTACCCGTGTGATAATCCTATGGTCCGCCACCCAAGCTCAAAGGGAACTGAGATATTTAAATGCTAGAAACTTCCGTGTGCAGCCACAAGCTATTATGGGCTCTAGCATAGTTGAGTAAGTTGCGTGAAGCTCCCGAAGAGGTGGATCAGCAGGTAGTGGGATGTAGGTTTGGTATGGTCTGCCCGGAGTAAGGAGTTAATGCTTCTGAAAGACTGTGTCTCGGTCATCCGTTTCTCAAACACCCTGTAGTGCGAGAAATCCAACGGAGGAGATCGGGTCTTGTGGGGAAAAGTGCGCAAACCTCTGCAGAGTGTATAAACTAATCATGGTTAGCCGTGTCCCCGGTTATGGACATCTTGAGTATCTAGTACTTGGAGTATCCTATGTATCTCATCACTCTAAACTAATATTGTTGGGTTGTTAATTACTTTAATTTGGATTGAGTTGGAGGAACCTTCTCAATGATGTTTCAACTACCATGATAGTTAAATAAAATATATTCCTTTGTTGTAGGGAAAAATTGACTTTTCGCAAAAACTATAACCATAGAGCTTTCCACCAGCCAAATATGCATGTACTGATAGCATTATTCTGTTCTTGCTCTACTATGTTATCTTGCCAGCATATTCGATGTGCTGACCCGTTTTCGGGCTGCAACATATTATGTTGCAGACTTTTCAGACGAGGAGTAAGGTTCGTTAGGTCGTTGCCGTGCAGCTCAGCTATGCCGTTGGAGTTGATGGACTCACTTTATCTTCCAAGCCTTCCGCTGTTATCGTATTAGATGGCCTTAAGCCATATTTACTGTAATAAGTTCTCTTTTGAGACATTCAATGTAATAAGTGTGTGATTGCTACTCTGTTATAAATCCTCGAGTACTGTGTGTGTCAGCATTACCGATCCAGGGATGACACTGAAGCACAGAGACTTGGCCGTTTGAGGTCGGGTCGCCACATATATCTCGGAATGGCTATGGAAATGCCATAATAGGTAGGTATGGTGGCTGTTTTGAGGACGATATAAGGAGGCTTACGTGTGATAGAGCGTATCATATCAAGGGGTTTGGATGCACCAGCGAAGTTTGCACCAACTCTCGAGGTGAGAAAGGGCAATGCACGGTACCAAAGAGGCTAGCAATGATTCAAGGGTGAGAGTGTGTATAATCCATGGACTCAACATTAGTCATAAAGAACTCACATACTTATTCCAAAAATCTACAAGTCATCAAAATCAAGCACTACGTGCATGCTCCTAGGGGGATAGATTGGTAGGAAAAGACCATCGCTTGTCCCCGACCGCCACTCATAAGGAAAGCAATCAAAGAACACCTCATGCTTCAAATTTGTCACACAACGTCTACCATACGTGCAAGCTACGGGACTTGCCAACTTCAACACAAGTATTTCTCAATTTCATAATTACTCAACTAGCACGACTCTAGTATTACCACCTTTATATCTCAAAACAACTATCAAGTATCAAACTTCTCATAATTGAAAGTGCAACTATCCCTGGGTGGTTTTGGTAATTCCTAACAACATATAGCTCATTGAGTTAATGCTACTTGAAAATAAATATTTCAGGAAAAGCTCAATGATTGGCATGGCATGGATTAGAAAGTGGACTCCTCAAAATGCTAAGGACAAAAGGATTGGCTCAAGATCAAAGCACAAGACTCTACATTTCATTTTTAGTGATCCAAGATCACATTCAATCCATAGGAAAAGCCAATACTATTAAGAGGGGATGAGGTGTTGCTTAATGAGGTTCTTGCTCAAAGTGCTTAGTGATATGCTCCACAACCCTCAACCACTTTCTCATATCCAAATATATCCCAAACCAAAAGTCAAACTCGGCCCCACCAATTTGATCTATCCGGCGCCACCGAGTTCACTTGACATAGCCACTACCACAAACCCTAGTCTTTTCGGTCCCACCGATAGGGATCTCGGTCTCACCGAGATGGGATTGTAATCTCTCTGTTTCCCTTCGTAGCGTTTCGGTCCAATCGAGATGAGTGATCGGTCCCACTGAGATTGCAATGCAAACTCTCTGTTTCCCTTTCATAATGTTTCGGTCCTACCAAGAGAGCGAATCGGTCCCATCGAGATTGCCTGACCAACTCTCTGGTTAGTCTATTACCAAAATCGGTCTCACCGAGTTTGTGTAATCGGTCTCACCGAGATATTATGCCCTAACCCTAATGATATCGGTCCCACCGAGTCGACATGTCGGTCCCACCGAAAACCCTAATGGTCACATTATGAACTAAATCGGTCTGACCGAGTTGTATGATTCGGTCCCATCGAGTTTGGTTATTTGTGTGTAACGGTTAGATTTTGTGTGGAGGCTATATATACCCCTCCACCCACTCTTCATTCGTGGAGAGAGCCATCAGAACATGCCTACACTTCCAACATACATTTTCTGAGAGAGAACCACCTACACTTGTGTTGAGGTCAAGATACTTCATTCCAACCACATAAATCTTGATCTCTAGCCTTCCCCAAGTTGCTTTCCACTTAAATCATCTTTCCACTAGATCCTATCCTATGAGAGAGAGTTGAGTGTTGGGGAGACTATCATTTGAAGCACAAGAGCAAGGAGTTCATCATCAACACACTATTTGTTACCTCTTGGAGAGTGGTGTCTCCTAGATTGGTTAGGTGTCACTTGGGAGCCTCCGTCAAGATTGTGGAGTTGAACCAAGGAGTTTTTATGGGCAAGGAGATCGCCTACTTCGTGAAGATCTACCCTAGTGAGGCAAGTCCTTCGTGGGCGATGGCCATGGTGGGATAGACAAGGTTGCTTCTTCGTGGACCCTTCATGGGTGGAGCCCTTCATGGACTCGCGCAACCGTTACCCTTCGTGGGTTGAAGTCTCCATCAACGTGGATGTACGATAGCACCACCTATCAGAACGACGCCAAAAATCTCCGTGTCTACATTGCGTTTTCTCCCTCCAAACTCCTCCCTTTACCTTCATATGCAATTGTTTTACATTCCGCTGCTATACTCTTAGAATTGCATGTGTAGGTTGTTTGCTTGACTTGTGCTAAGTTGCTAAAATCTGCCAAGAATTAAAATTGGGAAAAGGCTAGATTTTTATTTGGTCAAGTAGCCTAATCACCCCCCTTCTAGACACACTTTCAATCCTACAAGTGGTATCAGAGCTTTGGTCTCCATTTTCCTTGATTTCTGTAGCTTTGGTAATCATAGCCTTGGTTTCACAACCTAGGAGAGTATGGCGTCTAGTGAGGGAAATTACCACCGTAGAGGTCCTTATTTTGATGGTACTAATTTTGCTAGTTGGAAGCATAAGATGAAAATGCATATTCTTGGACATAACCCCGCCGTTTGGGATATTGTGTGTATTGGCTTGCAAGGTGAATTCTTTGATGGGAGGGAACCGAACCGTGAGGCTAGAGCGGAAGAGTTGAAGAGGCTGTAGTACAATGCTCAAGCTTGTGATATTCTCTTCAACGGAATGTGCCCCGAAGAATTCAACAAAATCAGTCGTCTTGAGAATGCAAAGGAAATTTGGGATACTTTGATTGATATGCACGAAGGTACCGACTCCATCAAGGAATCCGAATTGAATGTGCTTCAAAGTCAACTTGACAAGTTCAAAATGAAGGATGGTGAAGGTGTCGCTGAAATGTACTCTAGGCTTGCTCTCATCACAAATGAGATTGCCGGCTTAGGAAGTGAAGAGATGACCGATAGATTCATCATCAAGAAGATCCTAAGAGCCTTGGATGGAAAATATGATACGTGTGCACATTGATCCAAATGATGCCAAATTACAAAGATCTCAAGCCAACGGAAGTCATTGGAAGGATTGTTGCTCATGAGATGTCACTCAAGGATAAGGAAGAGCTTCACAACAAGTCAAGTGGTGCTTACAAAGCCTCATGTGATGCTCCCACATCATCAAGTGAGAAACAAAACTTCAATGAAGAATTGAGCCTAATGGTGAAGAACTTCAACAAGTTCTACAAGAGTAGAAGCAAGGAAAGAAGTTCCAAGTCAAGTTCCTACAATGACAAAAGATCTTCAAGTCATGAACGTAATTGCTACAATGGTGGAAGACCCGGACACTACTCCAATGAGTGTACGGCTCCCTACAAAAGAAGAGAAGGTTCTCCGAAAAGAAGGAGTAGGAGAGAAGAATCACCACCAAGAGAGAGGAGTAGAGATGACCTTTATGAACGAAGAACATCACGGAGAAGCAAGGATTCGGAAAGGAAGGACAAATCATCAAGGGGCTACACAAAATGAATACTTCAATCTCACGTTGGTTAATGGGTATCCGGCTCCGACTCGGACGATCACTCTGAGAGAAGTTATCACTCCGACTCCGAATATACTCAAGATGAAGGTGTGGCCGGTCTAGCACTTGTGTCAACCAACTCCTACGACATATTTGAGTCACCAAGTGAAGGGATTGGAAGATGCTTCATGGCTAAAGGCCCAAAGGTATCACACCCCGAGTATGTTGATTTCAATAGTGATGAAGATGACTTGCTAGGTGATGATGATTTACTTGTTGACAATTCTAGTGATGGAAACTTTGATGAACTTGATATTAATCATGCTAATCAAGACAAAACGAATGATGATGATAAGAAGGAGATTGAGCATCTAACTAAAGAGCTAAACACTCTTAAGTTAGCTCATGAAACTACCTTGGAAAATCATCGAGAGCTTTTAAAGACTCATGAGAAGTTACGCTTCGAAAAGCTCAATCTTGAGCAAGAGCATGGGTTCTTAAAAATTATCAATGATGATCTTCGCAAGAAAAGTTCTTCTTACATTGCCAAGTGTTTACTTTTGTCTACTTACATGCCACAAGTTAAATCTAGCAACAAGAGTAAGAAAGATTCTTCTTCTAGTAGTAACGATAATCATGCTAAACCCAATGATGTTGCTTCTAGTAGTTCTCCCAATTCCACTAGTGATTCTCTTAGCCAAGTTACACTTGAGCAAGAAAATAGCTTATTGAAGGGAATTATAGAGAAAGGTGTTTACAAGAGCCTTGCCGAAAGTAAGCAATTTGAGGAAATTGTACGCAAGCAAGGAAGACACCGAAAGAATCAAGGTGTTGGTTTTGAACGAAAGTTTAATGCCAATGGAGTTGAGTGGGAAGAAGATCAATACCCCAAGACAAAGTTTGTTCCTCAACAAGAGAAGTGTGATCCTACTTCTTTCCAAGGAACACAAGCTCAAGATGATCTTCCACCACAAGACCACAAGCAAAAAGGCAAGGACAAGCTTCAAGAGGAGATTGATGCATTTGAAGAAGCTCCCAAAGCCTTGGTCAAGTGGGTTCCCAAGACTACATCAAGTTCTACTTCATCAGGTACGACTACAACTCCAAGGATTCCCATGAAGATGGTGTGGATCCCGAAGAAGAAGAATTAGAGAGTTCTTGAGGGTGACTCCGCCAACACACTTCACTCATATCATTTTGGCGAGGACAAGTGCAAACAACTTCCATATCTTGCACTAGTTCAAGGAGTCACAAACCCTATTGTTGGTAAGACAAGGGACAAGGTAACCTAATGCATTCATGGACATCATATCATGTGAATATAACGCTATGTCTATGTTTATCCTTGTTTGTTCCTTGTGGGACTAACCCGTGTAGGTATTGAAAGTGTAACTCACTTCAAAGGATTGCTCCAAAGGATCTACATCAACATTGAGCATCTACATCTTCAACACCTACATGAAGTCATCATCGACAAAACCCAAGGTTAGTTCATCCCTCTTAAGGGGGGATATCACATCTAGGGGGAGCTTTACTCTAATCAATTGAGCTAAAGCAACTCTATTGGTGTGAACACAACAATGCTTTATGTAAAAGTGGCAACCCCACTTGTGCTTAAATGATGAGTATGACCTATGATCAAATGTTCTCATTTGACTCCTAAGCCAATATACTCATATATAAATGACCTAGTCATCGCCAAATTGCTTGATAGATGCTAGAGTGTTTGTGCATGCTTTGTCACATATTTCTTTTGCCATATTATTGTTGAGCATGTTGGTTGCATATTTTACTTATTCAAGGACATCCATTTGTTGCTTTGATTGTTTGGCTTTTTTCTCTGGATGGACAAGAATGCCTAAGAACTCCCTCTAGGTATCTATGCTTTCCTCGTCTCAAACTATATTCATGCTACATCACAAAGTTTGATCAAGTCAGATTCGAACCACTCTGTGTGAGGAGCACTCGAAGTCCCCGATTCGTCATAGACTTAAACTTCCAAAACCTCTTTGTGCACTTCGGTATGACCGAGTCATCCATTTCGGTCACACCGAGATCACTTAGTTGATCTAGGTTTTCAATCTCAGTGCAACCGATTAGAACTTTTCGGTCACACCGAGTTGCAGTAACCGCTTGCAGTTCTGCATCTCGGTGCCACCGAGTTGTTCCACTCGGTCACACCGACAGGGTCAGGTTATATATACTGACGGGTCAAATTTTGGAATTTTTTCCGAAACCTTTCACCCGCGTGTGACCTGCTCTGCCTCCTCGGGTCTCTGGATCGTCCTCTCGCCGCCAGCGACTTCCCGCCGCTGGTCTTCGCCGCCATCAACGGCAATCTGCCCGCCGTTGCCATCCTAGCAAGTTCACCGTCGAAGTAGGGTATGAACTTGATATTTGTGCTATTCCTTAACTCCGATTCATAGCACATTGCTTTGCCATTATTCTTTCCACGTATGAAATCATCCTGTCCAGCGAAAGCATCCCGTAGATTAGATTTGATTTGAAAATTTAGGGGTAGGTCTCCGCCGAACTCATCTCGGACCGACCGAGTTGTAGAAATCGGTCTCACCGATTTGGCTTGCGCCATTGCACATGCGTTTTCGGTCTAACCAAAAATTGCAAATTGGTGTGACCGAGTTCGATTCTTTGTGAAACCCTAGCAGTCTCGGTGCCACCGAACTGTGACTCGGTCTGACCGAGTTCACTAGTTTAGATTCCAAAAGCTGCTTCGGTATCACCGAGTTTACAAATCGGTAGATCCGAAATGCTTTCTGTGAAGAACTAAAACTAAGTTTTTAAATCATCTATTTTGCAAAAATTCTGCACTTTGTGATTCTCATCTACTCTACCTCATCTACAATCTATTCACAGGGTCTGCTGACAGTTTGCCTGCAAGATGTCAGATCAAAGTGACAGCCAGAACAAGTCTGAGGAGCAGGTTCATATGAGTGAGGGCACTAGTCCCTCTAGCACTTCTGATGAGGGTAGCAGGAGCACACCAAGCAACTTGCCCAAGGCAGCCACCAGAACAAGGAAGAAGAAGACCTCAGATTCTGAGGATGAGGATTATGTGGCTGTTGAGGAAGAAGTTAGCTCCAAGAAAAAGGTGCTGAAGAAAGAGTATGGCTTAGCTGCTACAACAAAGCCAGGGATGCACAAGAAGGCTCCAGCAAAGAGAATTCCCATGTCAAAGGCCAGAGCCTCAACTACTGAAACCTCCAAGCCAACTGAAGAGGCAGTTGGAGAAGGAAAGAAAAGAAAAGAAAGGGTCAAGAATACCACTCCTAGAGTACTTGGTAGATCCTCCATTATGAGAGATTCAGAAGAAGAGGAGGAGGAAGAGGATGCTGCACCAGCTCCTAAGGCTCAGAAAATCATGGGAGATGCAATCAAGTCAGGGGCTGCTCCATCTAAGCCCAAATCTGCTCCCAAGGCTGCTGCTCAGAAACCCCCAAAACACAAGAGGAACACCAGGAGTATAACTGCTGAGGAGAAGAACAAGGCCCCAGTGCTTGAAGCTGAAGAAGAAGATGATCATTCTCTTGTTTTGAGGAAGTTGAAGCCCAAAATTCCTAACCAAAATGATGCTCACCCAGTCGCTGAGGACATGCACATCGGGAAAGATGCAGGACTGAGGTTGTGGAGACAGTCTGATCCCTATGCTGTTGGGAGGAGGACTGCAGTTGACTACAGGTTCCACACAAAGGAACAACAAGATTTCTATGAGACCATTCTGCTTGACAAGAAGCCCATAGTGTGTGACATGAAATGGGTGGACTGGGAGTTCATCCGGGAAAATGAAGATCACTTCCCTGGAGTGTATGACAACTTTAAGGCTTGTGGAGTAGATGAATTCGTTGGACAAAAGCTCACCAAATGGAATGATGAGTTGATCATGCAGTTCTACACCACTGCCCACTTCTATCCAGATGGTAGGATAGTTTGGATGTCCGAGGGTACTAGGTACCAGTCCACAGTTACAAATTTTTTATGTCCCCCAGAAGTTCAAAGTTATGAGCTTGATTGTAGAAACAATCAAAAGGACTGATGCTGATCAAAAAAGGAGCTGCGGATATGCTCCACACATTCAGGAGCTCATCAACTCTAAAATGGGCACATGGACTTACCTGCTGGACAAGGAGCATCTACCTCTATATCCTGAGTTTGAAGACAACACTATTGTGATGAATGAGGAAGAACCATCATCAGCTCAAGTCCAGGAGAAGAGAGCCAAGGAAAAGGCTGAGAAAGCTACCCAGATGCCAAGTGTTGAAGAGGCATCTCGAGTCTTCCTGAAGAGCAAGCAAGATCAGTTAGGCTATATGATTCAAGCTACACCGAGGATTGAGAAGGGCTTGGCCACACTGACTCAGAATCAGGAGAGCCTCGAGAGGATTGTGGAAACAAAATTCTATGATCTTGATCTAAAGGTGACTGAGATTCAGACTGCAGTTGAGCAGCTTCAGGAGGAAGCAGAGAAGAGGAGAGGAAAAGCAACCACTGATGCTTTTAAGTGTGTGCCATGAGGTCCAAGGTCTGCTACAGTGCCAGTCTCAGATGCTAGAGCTTCAGTGTCAGCACCAGCAGCTACAGCTCCAGTGCCACCTCCAGCACTCACTCCATCAGATCCAACTACTTCATCGGAAGCCTTCGTCCTTGGAGTTCTATCTACACCACCTCCCGAAGACCAAGCCTGAGAGACGTATAGCACTATGCATTTTTAAACTTTTTGGTAACTTGTTGCCAATGGGGGAGAAATATGTATAGATCATAGGCTTCGAGACAGAGTGTCTTGCTTTTTATCTCTCTTGCTATTTTTGTTGAACTACTTTATTGTGTGCTTGTGTGAGATACTTTATGTCCTTGTGAGATACTTATATGATCATGTGGTTGATCATATGCTACCTTAATGTTTGGTTGAATGATGCTATCCTTTATATTCCATATATGATCATTCACTTGCTTGGTGATGAGTGCATGCTTTTAATTTCTATCATTTTGAGCACTCCACCAAGATGTATGTGACATGGAAGAGTAACCCTAATCGATTGTGCATTTGCATTCAAAAGCAGATTTTAAATAATGCACAAATTTAGGGGGAGCTCTTGCTTATCACATACTTCTCAAAGCGACAATGTTTTTCAATCTTATAATCATTTGTCGAAGCTTTGATCTATATGTTGTCATCAATTACCAAAAAGGGGGAGATTGAAAGTGCAACTATCCCTGGGTGGTTTTAGTAATTCCTAACAACATATACCTCATTGAGCTAATGCTACTTGAAGATAAATATTTCAGGAAAAGCTCAATGATTGGCATAGCATGGATTAGAAAGTGGACTCCTCAAAATGCCAAGGACAAAAGGATTGGCTCAAGCTCAAAGCACAAGACTCTACATTTCATTTTTAGTGATCCAAGATCACATTGAGTACATAGGAAAAGCCAATACTATTAAGAGGGGATGAGGTGTTGCTTAATGAGGTTCTTGCTCAAAGTGCTTAGTGATATGCTCCACAACCCTCAACCACTTTCTCATATCCAAATATATCCCCAACTAAAAGTCAAACTCGGCCCCACCGATTTGATCTATCCGGCGCCACCGAGTTCACTTGACATAGCCACTACCACAAACCCTAGTCTTTTTGGTCCCACCAATAGGGATCTCGGTCTCACCGAGATGGGATTGTAATCTCTCTGTTTCCCTTCGTAACATTTCGGTCCAACCGAGATGAGCGATCGGCCCCATCGAGATTGCAATGCAAACTCTCTGTTTCCCTTTCGTAACGTTTTGGTCCTACCGAGAGAGTGAATCGGTCCCACCGAGATTGCCTGACCAACTCTCTGGTTAGTCTATTACCAAAATCGGTCTCACCGAGTTTGTGTAATCGGTCTCATCGATAACATGTTATGCCCTAACCCTAATGATATTGGTCCCACCGAGTTGACATGTCGGTCCCACCGAAAACCCTAACGGTCACATTATGAACTAAATCGGTCTAACCGAGTTGTATGATTCGGTCCCACCGAGTTTGGTGATTTGTGTGTAATGGTTAGATTTTGTGTGGAGGCTATATATACCCCTCCACCCACTCTTCATTCATGGAGAGAGCCATCAGAACATGCCTACACTTCCAACATTCATTTTCTGAGAGAGAACCACCTACACTTGTGTTGAGGTCAAGATACTTCATTTCAACCACATAAATCTTGATCTCTAGCCTTCCCCAAGTTGCTTTCCACTCAAATTATCTTTCCACCAAATCCTATCCTATGAGAGAGAGTTGAGTATTGGGGAGACTATCATTTGAAGCACAAGAGCAAGGAGTTCATCATCAACACACCATTTTTACCTCTTGGAGAGTGGTGTCTCCTAGATTGGTTAGGTGTCACTTGGGAGCCTCCGTCAAGATTGTGGAGTTGAACCAAGGAGTTTGTATGGGCAAGGAGATCGCCTAATTCATGAAGATCTACCCTAGTGAGGCAAGTCCTTCGTGGGCGATGGCCATGGTGGGATAGACAAGGTTGCTTCTTCGTGGACCCTTCGTGGGTGGAGCCCTCCGTGGACTCGCGCAACCGTTACCCTTCGTGGGTTGAAGTCTCCATCAACATGGATGTACGATAGCACCACCTATCGGAACCACACAAAAAATCTCCGTGTCTACATTGCGTTTGCTCCCTCCAAACTCCTCCCTTTACCTTCATATGCAATTGTTTTACATTCCGCTGCTATACTCTTAGAATTGCATGTGTAGGTTGTTTTCTTGACTTGTGCTAAGTTGCTAAAATCTGCCAAGAATTAAAATTGGGAAAAGGCTAGATTTTTATTTGGTCAAGTAGTCTAATCACCCCCCCTTCTAGACATACTTTCGATCCTACAATAATATTTAATGCACTCTATATGAAAGTTTTTATTATACCCATCCTGGATGCCTATCATATTAGGACTAATTTTATAGCCAAAGCAAATTACCATGTTGTTCTAAAAGACTCTCAAAATAATATAAGTGAAGCATGAGAGGTCAATAATTTATATAAAATAAAACCACCACCGTGCTCTAAAAAGATATAAGTGAAGCACTAGAACAAAATTTATCTAGCTTAAAAGATAGAAGTGAAGCACATAGAGTATTCTAATAAATTCCGATTCATGTGTGTCTCTCCCAAAAGGTGTGTGCAGCAAGGATGATTATGGTAAACTAAAAAGCAAAGACTCAAATCATATAAGACGCTCCAAGAAAAACACATATCATGTGGTGAATAAAAATATAGCCTCAAGTAAAGTTACCGATAGATGAAGACGAAAGAGGGGATGCCTTCCGGGGCATCCCCAAGCTTAGTCTTTTGTCTGTCCTTGTATTTTACCTTGGGGTGCCTTGGGCATCCCCAAGCTTAGGCTCTTGCCACTCTTTGTTCCAAAATCCATCAAATCTTTACCCAAAAACTTGAAAACTTCACAACACAAAACTCAACAGAAAATCTCATGAGCTCCATTAGTATAAGAAAACAAATCACCACTTTAATGTACTATAATGAACTCATTCTTTATTTATGTTGGTGTTAAACCTACTGTACTCCAACTTCTCTATGGTTCATATCCCCGATACTAGCCATAGATTCATCAAAAAAAAACAAACAACACACGAAGAACAGAATCTGTCAAAAACAGAACAGTCTGTAGTAATCCTGAGAAATTAGGACGTCCTAAATAATTTGTATATTGATCTACTGCAGTTGGAATTGGTATTTTATCGCTCTCTGGTTAAAAATGAAAATTATTCTCATGAGTGCATACTTTTTGTTTTTTTCCAGCAAGAACAAATAACAATCACCCAAGAAGATCCTAAAGGCTTTACTTGGCACAAACACTAACAAAAACATAAAAACACAATCATAACAGAGGATATATGATTTATTTATTACTAAACAGAAACAAAAAGAAGGAGGAAAAATAAAATTGGGTTGCCTCCCAACAAGCGCTATCGTTTAACACCCCTAGCTAGGCATAAAAACAATAATAGATCTAGGTATTGTCATCTTTGGTAGGCAATTCTTCAATTGAACACTTATAACCCTTAGGAGGTTCTTTGTTTTTGCAAATGATCAAACTCCTAGGTAGGAAATCAAGAAATTCATTTGTAGCAAAAGGTTCCTTAACGATATCTAAAAAGTTGGGGTGAACACTTATTGACTTGAGATCTTCATTTTTCTTACTAGAAGATTCACCCTTATTTTTAGGAACATAGATAAATTTGTCAACTTTGGTAGGAGGGGGATTTGAGGTGTTTTTAATGGCAGAAAAAGCGGACCCCAAGTTGGTAATAATTTCTTCGAGTTTATCAATTCTAGTGGAATCTTGATCTATCTTTTCATTGACTATGGATTCCTTTTCCTTAAGATTTTTCAGAGTAACTCCTAACTTAGATCCATATTGAGTAATTTGGTTGTGGATCTTTTTATCCAAATTTTCAATTAACTCTACAGTGGAAATCTTATTTTCAATAATTTCAAGCCTTTGCATCACATGTTCCAAAGTTAAAATAGTTCCATTGACCAAAAGAGGTGGTGGGCCTAACAAATCTATCATAGCATTATAAGAATCAAAAGTATAGCTTCCCAAGAAATTCCCTCCAGTGATGGTGTCAAGAACATATCTATACCAAGGAGTGATGCCTACGTAAAAATTGCGGAGAAGAACGGAAGTAGATTGCCTTTTAATATATCTATTTTGAGCATTGCAAATTCTATACCAAGCAACTTTTAAGTTTTCTCCCTCCCTTTGTTTAAAATTAAGAACTTCATTATCGGGAGTGTTAATAATGATAGGAGAACTAGCCATGAGGGCAAATAAATGATCTAACACATGGACACACAAGAGGCAAGTGAAAAGAGACGAACGGAAAAAGGGCGAATAAAACGGCAAAGGTGAAGTGGGGGAGAGGAAAACGAGAGGCAAATGACAAATAATGTAATGCGAGGGATAAGAGTTTGTGAAGGGTACTTGGTATGTCTTGACTTGAGCGTAGATCTCTCCAGCAACGGCGTCAGAAATGGCTAGTTGACGGGAGATCAAATCTTGACTTGACTTGGTGCAAATCTCCCCGGCAACGGCGCCAGAAATCCTTCTTGCTACCTCTTGAGCATGCGTAGGTTTTCCCTTCAAGAGGAAAGGGTGATGCAGCAAAGTAGCGTAAGTATTTCCCTTAGCTTTTGAGAACCAAGGTATCAATCCAGTAGGAGACTACACGCAAGTCTCCTAGTACCTGCACAAACAAACAAGAACCTCGCAACCAACGCGATAAAGGGGTTGTCAATCCCTTCACGGTCACTTTCGAAAGTGAGATCTGATAAAGATTATAAGATAAATATTTTTGGTATTTTTGTTGTATAGATTGGAAAATAAAGATTGCAAAATAAATAATAAACTAGAATTGTAGATCAGAAACTTATATGATGTAAAGTAGACCCGGGGGCCATAGGTTTCACTAGTGGCATCTCTCAAGATAGCATATATTACGGTGGGTGAACAAATTACTGTCGAGCAATTGATAGAAAAGTGCATAGTTATGAGAATATCTAGGCATGATCATAAACATAGGCATCACGTCCGTGTCAAGTAGACCGAAACGATTCTGCATCTACTACTATTACTCCACACATCGACCACTATCCAGCATGCATCTAGAGTATTAAGTTCATAAGAACATAGTAACGCATTAGGCAAGATAACATGATGTAGAGGGATAAACTCAAGCAATATGATATAAACCCCATCTTTTTATCCTCGATGGAAACAATACAATACATGTCGGTTCCCTTTGTGTCACTGGGATCGAGCGCCGCAGGATTGAACCCAAAGCTAAGCACTTCTCCCATTGCAAGAAAGATCAATCTAGTAGGCCAAACCAAACTGATAATTTGAAGAGACTTGCAAAGATATCAAATCATGAATTCAGAGAAGAATCAAATATTTTTCATAGATAAACTTGATCATAAACCCACAATTCATCGGATCTCGACAAACACACTGCAAAAAGAATTACATTGAATAGATCTCCAAGAACATTGAGGAGAACTTTGTATTGAGATCCAAAGAGAGAGAAGAAGCCATCTAGCTAATAACTATGGACCCAAAGGTCTGTGGTAAACTAGTCACACATCATCGGAGAGGCTATGGTGTTGATGTAGAAGCCCTCCGTGATCGAATCCCCCTCCGGCAGATTGCTGGAAAAGGTCCCCAGATGGGATCTCATGGGTACAGAAGGTTGCGACAGTGGAAAAGTGGTTTCGTGGCTCTCCTAGATGTTTTTAGGGTATAAGAGTATATATAGGCGAAGGAAGTAGGTCGGTGGAGCTACGAGGGGCCCATGAGGGTGGGGGCGTGCCTGCCCCCTTGGGCACGCCGCCCTACCTTGTGGCCGCCTTGTTGCTTCCTTGACCTCCACTCCAAGTCTCCTGGATTGCGTTTGTTCCAAAAAAAAAGATCCTCGCGAAGGTTTCATTCCATTTGGATTCCGTTTGATATTCCTTTTCTGTGAAACACTGAAATAGGCAAAAAAACAGCAATTTGCACTGGGCCTTCGGTTAATAGGTTAGTCCCAAAAATAATACAAAAGTGCATAATAAAGCCCATTAAACATCCAAAACAGATAATATAATAGCATGGAACAATCAAAAATTATAGATACGTTGGAGATGTATCACATACCAAGCAACAATCCCCTGAAACAATTTCGGAAATGAAGCTTCAAGCAAAGAGATCGAAATCCACGGGTTTGAGAGCAAGAACACGAGAGAGAGAGCAATGGGGAAGTTTTTCTGGAGATAGGTGATGATTTGGTGTAAAGAGATAAGTGAGAGGGGCCACGTGGGGACCACAACCCACCAGGGCACGCTTGGGGGTCCTGGCGCACCCAGGTGGGTTGTGTCCACCTGGTGCACCTCCCTCTGATATTATTTGCACCAAAAATTCTTAAATATTCGGAAGAAAAAATCGTATTAAATTTTCAAGGCATTCCGAGAACTTCTATTTTTGGGTCATTTTTTATTGCACGGAAAATTCAGAAAACAGACAAAACATGGCATTTTATTTTATTTAACTAATAAAGACAGAAAACAAAAGGTAGGGACAAAAGGTAGTGCTTACTAAATTCATCAACTTCATACCTCTTAAAAATGATCCATTAATAAGGTTGATCAAGTCTTATTAACAACCACTTTCGATTAGCATGAAACCGAAGAACTTTCATAAATCACTAAGTTACCTCAACGGGGATATGAATGTCCCCAACAATAAGCAATTCATATTTCTTTTTGGTAGTAGGTAGAGGTATTTCAAAACTTCCAATAGTGATTGTCGGAGATTTTTTCAATAACATTAATACCATTCACTTGGAATTGTTTCTTCGGAAAGTGCACCATATGCTAATTACCATTGGTATGAAATGTGACCTTGCTTTTATTGCAATCAATAACAGCCCCTGCAGTATTCAAGAAGGGTCTACTAAGGATAACTGACATGTTGTCGTCCTCGAGCATCTCAAGTATAACAAAGTCAGTCAAAATAGTAACATTAGCAACAACAACAGGCACATCCTCACAGATACCGATAGGTTTGGCAGTTGATTTGTCAGCCATTTGCAAAGATATTTCAGTAGGAGTGAGTTTATTCAAATCAAGTCTTTTATATAAAGATAAATGCATAACACTAACACCAGCTCCTAAATCACATAAAGCAGTTCTCACATAATTCTTTTTGATAGAGCAAGGTATAGTTGGTATTCCCGGATCTCCAAGTTTTTTAGGTACTCCATCCTTAAAAGTATAATTAGCATGCATGGTGGAGATTTCAGCTCTGGTATTTTTCTCTTATTAGTGATGATTTCTTTCATATACTTTGCATAAGGAGGCATTTTCAAGATATCAGTCAAGCGGGTACGCAAAAAGAATGGCCTCGGCATTTCAGCAAAGCGTTCAAATTCTCCATCATCTTTATTTTTAGTTGACTTAGGTGGAAAGGGAATAGGTTTTTGAACCCACGGTTCTCTTTCTTTACCATGTTTTCTAGCAATGAAGTCTCTTTTATCATATCTTTTATTCTTAGGTTGTGGGTTATCAAGATCAACTAGTGGTTCTATCTCAACATCATTGTCTGGTTCTTTACTATTTGGTTGACTATCTTTAGGAACCTCATCATTAACTTTTCATTATCAGAAGGTGAGTGTTCACAACCATGTTGAGTTCCAACACCTCTAACATCATTTAAGATTCTAAATAACAAGTCACTCAAGCGAGCAATCATATCAGAATTATATTTCAATTGTGAAAGAACATGTGGTGCCCCCATGTTTGGTTTTGGTAATTGATGACAATCTCGATGGAGTAATGATTGCCTTGAGTTATATTTTAAGGTTTTGTCCATAGGCTTTTCTTGGAGTACATGTGTTGGTTTTAAGGAGAGTTTGTGTCGACCAAGGTGTTATTCAAGGAATTATCCAAAGATTGGTCATGTGAGAGTTGAGCTTATTGCAAGCATGTCTTGAAGAAGAAGATTGTGTGATCATTCATGTCTACCTTCAAGACATCATCCAAATGAAGAGAATTGGAAAGGTTCAAGGTTGATCAAGACTAAGTCAAGAGTGAATCAAGTTGATCAACTCACAAAGCGCAGAAGATGTACCGAGAGGGATCAAGTGATCCCATGGTATATTAAGCATTGTCAATTACGCTTTGTGTACTAACCCATGGTCTTTGTGAGAGTTCTGTGTGGGGTTAGGTTGTCGTGTGCAAGTTCAAGTGATGCATCACGAAGAGATCAAGTGCTTGAAGCTTGCCATCCATTGTGGTGACAATGGACTTGTGAAGATGTGCAGAAGAGTTGCTCACCCATAGTGGAGTATGGGGGAGCAATCTACTAGTCTTCATCAAGCCAACGCAATCAAGAAAGGTGGTCCAACTTGAGGAAGTCAAGATCGTCATCATCTAGCTCAAGTGGACTATGTGCAAGACAAAGGTTTGCCCTTGATAGGTTTTCTATTTTGCCGGTCTCGTAGTGGTAGTTGGGAGACCGGGTTATAGGATCGATTGCCGTACTTTCAAGGGGGGGCTCTTGATGAGTAGCTTGATCGTAACGTTTGTAGAGAGCTCAAACCATTGCATCCTTGCATCATCTTTTTTGGTTCTTGTTTGGTTCTTCTCTTTGTGAGTTTTGGAGCTTATGGTCATCTTGGTGACAAGCTCGAGTTCATCGAAAACGGAGTTCACTCGTGTCTTCTATGATGTTTTCAATGTTGGAGGTTTTGCCGGTTCTTCTCGCTATTTTGATGCTACTCGTCGTCTTGTTTCCAACAAGCTTGAGTTTGCTCAATTCGGAGCTCTTATGAAGAAGTTATGGCAGTTCTGGTTTTCTCCTTGCGGTAGTACCGCGGTCAGCAGCGGTAGTACCGCTTATAGCGTCAAGCCGTAGTACCGCTCCAGTACCGCTCTACTACCGCCTCGATTTTGGGTCCTGCACTTTTCGTGTCGGGTTTAGCAGTAGTTGCACGGAAGTAAGGCACGGTAGTTGCTCCTATAAGCGGTAGTACTGCTCCGGTCGGGCGGTAGTACCGCTACTGCATTATTGCCGCCGTACTCTGCTCTGCCCTGCCTCTTTTGGTCCCGTGTTCTGCTCCTCCAGCGGTAGTACCGCTGGGGTGAGCAGTAGTACCGCTTATATGCGGTACTACCGCCCCAAGGTTCATGTTTTGTTGCTCCTTTTCCCTGCTTCTTCCGCCCAAGCGGTAGTACCGCTCGTGTGCGGGCTGAGCACATAACGGTTGGATTTTCCCCCTCCTATAAAAGGGGGTCTTCTTCCCCAATGAACCTTATCCTTTGAGCTCGTGTTCTTCCCCCATTGTTGACCTTCTTCGAGCTTGCTAACTCTCAATCCCTCCATGGATTCTTGCTAGTTTTTGAGGGAAAAGAGAGAGGAGATCTAGATCCACATTTCCACCAAACACTTTCTCCTCTATGTGAGGGGAACCCCTTGGATCTAGATCTTGGAGTTCTCGGTGTTCTCCTTCTTGTTCTTCCTCTCATTTTCCTCCCTAGCATTAGTTGCTTCGGTGGGATTTGAGAGAGAAGGACTTGGGCACTCCGTGTGCCCTTGCCATTGCATCTGGTGCATCGGTTTGAGTTCTCCAAGGTGATACATGGAAGTTACAAGTTGAGAAGCTTACTACTCTTGGGTGCTTGGTACCCTTGAGCTTGTTCCTCTTGGGTGCTTGGGTGCCCTAGACGGTTGTTGGTGTTCGGAGCTCAATCATTGTGGTGTAAAGCTTCGGGCAAGCGTCGGGGTCTCCAATTAGGTTGTGGAGATCACCCCGAGCAATTTGACGGGTACCGATGACCGCCCCCAAGGGTTGCCAAAGTGTACGGGTTCGGTGACCACCGTCAAGGGTTGCCATTTGTACGGGTTCGGTGATCGCCCTCAAGGGTCCCTTAGTGGAATCACGACATCTTGCATTATGCGAGGGCGTGAGGAGATTACGGTGGCCCTAGTGGCTTCTTGGGGAGCATTGTGCCTCCACACCGCTCCAAACGGAGATTAGCATCCGCAAGGGTGTGAACTTCGGGATACATCATCGTCTCCACGTGCCTCGGTTATCTCTTACCCGAGCCCTTTTACTTATGCACTTTACTTTGTGATAGTCATATTGTTTCTTGTCATATATCTTGCTATCACATAGTTGCTTATCTTGCTTAACTTAAGTTATTGGTGCACATAGGTGAGCCTAGTTGTTTTAGGTTTTGTGCTTGTCAAATTAACTGCTAGGTTTATTCCGCATTTGTTCAAGCCTCAACCGTAATTATTTTAAAGCGCCTATTCACCCCTCTCTAGGCGGCATCCACGATCTTTCAAATTGTTTCATAACATTTGCATTGAAGTGATCTTGTTTTCTAATGTAGTTTTCAAACTCATAAAGGCATTGGCTAGGGTGCATATTGTGAGGATTGTCATTATCATTGAACTTCATAAGAGAATTTACCTCTACCACCTTAGGAGGTGGTGGTGTATTAAGCCCATGTATTTCTTCAATAGGAGGTAAATTTTTAACATTCTCGGCTTTAATACCTTTTTCCTTCATAGATTTATTTGCCTCTTGCACATCTTCAGGACTGAGATATAATATACCCGTCTTCTTCGAAGTGGGTTTAGCCAGTGGTTCAGGAAGAGTCCAATCATCATAATTTTTCAATATGTTATTCAATAATTCTTCAGCTTGCCCAACAGTTCATTCCCTGAGAACACAACCAGCACAACTATCTAGGAAATCCCTAGAAGCATCGGTTAGTCCATTATAGAAGATATCAAGTATTTCATTTTTCTTAAGAGGATGATCAGGCAAAGCATTAAGTAACTGGCAAAGCCTCCCCCAAGCTTGTGGGAGACTCTCTTCTTTAATTTGCACAAAGTTAAATATTTCATGTAAAGCAGCTTGTTTCTTATGAGCAAGGAAATATTTTTCAGAGAAGTAATAAATCATATCCCGGGGACTACGCACACAACCAGGAGCAAGAGTATTGTACCAAGCTTTAGCATCACCCTTTAATGAGAACGGAAATAATTTGAGAATAAAGTAATAACGAGTCTTCTCATCATGAGTAAAAAGGGTGGCTATGTCATTCAACTTAGTAAGATGTGCCACAACAGTTTCAGTTTCATAACCATGGAAAGGAGCAGATTCAACCAAAGTAATTAACTCTGGGTCGATAGAGAATTCATAATCCTTGTCATAAATAAAGATAGGTGAAGTAGCAAACTTAGGATCATATTGCATTCTAGCATTCAGAGATTTTTCTTTATACTTGCATAGTAGTTTCTCTAGATTATCTCTATCTTTACAAGCAAGAATGTCTCTAGTTGTCTCTTCATTCATAACATAGCCTTCTGGTACCCTAGGAAATTCATATCTAGGAAGGCTAGTTCTAGTAGGTGTTTCAGGAGTTTCAGTTTCAAGTTCATCATCAGATTCAACAACATGATGTTGTATTACTCTAGCAATTTGTTCATCAAGAAAGTCACCAAGTGGCACATCATTATCATCAAGCAAGGTACTATCATCATCATAAGTATCATTCATAGAAGAAGTAGCATCATCAATAACTTGTGACATATCAGGATTAATAGCATGTGGTGGTGTTGCAAGTTTACTTATAACAGAATGTGAATCTAAAGCAGAACTGGATGGCAGTTCCTTACCTCCCCTCGTCTTAGAGGGATAAATTTTAGTCTTAGCATCCTTCAGATTCTTCATAGTAATAAATTGATAATAATCCCAAGTGACTCAACAAATATAGCTATGCTCCCCAGCAACGGTGCCAGAAAAAGGTCTTGATAACTCACAAGTATAGGGGATCGCAACAGTTTTCGAGGGTAGAGTATTCAACCCAAATTTATAGATTCGACACAAGGGGAGCCAAAGAATATTTGAAGGTATTAGCAGCTGAGTTGTCAATTCAACCACACCTGGAGATTAATTATCTACAACAACGCGATCAGTAGCAAAGTAATATGATAGTTTTGATAATAGTAGTAGCATCAATGGTACGGTAACAGTGTTATCAATAATTTTGTAGCAAGTGCAACAGTAATGATAGTAGTAGTAACTTAGCAAGAACAATATAGGATAAATTCGTAGGCATTGGATCAGTGACTTGTTGGATGATATTCATCATGAGATAGTTATAACCTAGGGCAATACGACACTAGCTCCAGTCCATCAATATAATGTAGGCATGTATTCCGTAAATAGTCATACGTGCTTATGGAAAGAACTTGCATGACATCTTTTTTCCTACCCTCCCGTGGTAGCGGGGTCCAAATGGAAACTAAGGGATATTAAGGCCTCCTTTTAATAGAGAACCAGAACAAAGCATTAACATATAGTGAATACATGAACTCCTCAAACTACGGTCATCACCGGGAGTGGTCCCGACTATTGTCACTCCAGGGTTGCCGGATCATAACACGTAGTAGGTGACTATAACTTGCAAGATCGGATCTAGAACATGGATATAATGGTGATAACATAAATGGTTCAGATCTGAAATCATGGCACCCGGGCCCAAAGTGACAAGCATTAAGCATGGCAAAGTCATATCAACATCAATCTTAGAACATAGTGGATACTAGGGATCAAACCCTAAAAAAACTAATTCAATTACATGATGAATCTCATCCAACTCCTCACCGACCAGCGAGCCTACGAAGGAATTACTCACTCCCGGTGGGGAGCATCATGGAATTGGCGATGGAGAAGGGTTGGTGATGACGAAGAATGAAGATCCCCCTCTCCAGAGCCCCAAACGGACTCCGGATCTGGCCTCCCGATGAAGAACAGGATGTGACAGCGGCTCCGTCTCGCGGATCACGATAATTCTTTCTCCTTGGTTGTTTTCTCCAAATATGTGATTTTACAGTATCAAGGTTGAGGTCTGCGGGGCCACCAGGTGGGGACAACCCACCTGGGTGCACCAGGTTGGGCCCCCCTGATGGGTTGTGCCCACCCAGGTGCCCCCCTCCGGTGGATCTTGGCTCCAGAAATTCTCTTTATTTATATAAAAAATCCTCGCAAAGTTTCGTTCCATTCTGAGAACTTTTATTTCTGCACAAAAACAACACCATGGTAGTTCTGCTGAAAATAACGTCAGCTCGGGGTTAGTTTCATTCAAATCATGCAAATTAGAGTCCAAAACAAGAGGAAAAGCATTAGGAAAAGTAGATACGTTGGAGACGTATCAGTGCCAAGTGCTAGTTGTTGTTTTTTGCTTGTTTCTTACTTCGCAGAAAATCCATATCAAACGAAGTCCAAATGCAGCGAAACTTTTTGGAGATTTTTTTCTGCCCATAAGAGACCCATGGAGCCCAGGAGGTGTACCAGAGGAGGCCCGAGGGGCCCACAATACACTAGGGCGCGCTAGAGGCCCCAAGCGCTCTCTGGTGCCCTGTGGGGCTGTAGCGCCCCGAGACCGATGTGCCAGGTGTCTTCCAGTTATTCGCTATTGTTGCCTTATATTTTGCTTGCGTGTCATGCATTCCATATCATGTCATCATGTGCATTGCATCATCATGTTTTCAAAACCTGCATTCGTCTGGGTTCCCCCAGTTCCTTTTGTTGTCTGTTCTGAGCCCAGCCACACTTGCACGTGCCCGCGGCATGTCCGAAATATTATTTCATAAGTGGCCAGAAAATGTTCTCGGAATGGGATGAAAGTTGGCGTGCGGTCTTATTTTAGTGTAGGAAGACCGCCTGTCAAATTTCATCGCGTTTGGAGTTCGTTTGATAGCCCAACCGTTAAACTATAGCGGCAGTATAGCCGGCCAATCGTCGGACGTTTTCGGTCTCCGAAAACAGTCGCCGGGCCTTTCGCTCTTCTCTTTTCTCAGTCTGAGGCCTTCTTCACAGTCCACTACCACCGTCAGGCCCAACCTAATCTCTCTCGTCAGCTCGCGGTCCTCCTCGCGCGCGCCCGGAAGTTGTCCCGAACCCAACCCGGGGAGTCGTCACCGTTGGGTCCGGAACATCCCCAAACATCTACAAAATATCATTGTTTTATTTATTGGACTCCCTAGCCTATTTTTTTCCGACCGTCCGATTTCGATCGGAGGCACGAAATAGCCCCTAACCAAAATCCAGTGCTATATATATAGACCAATCCCCTAGGCAGCAACCCTAAAATCTAGCCCGTTGTCCCATCGCGCCGCCGCCAGTCATCCACTCCTCTCCTTCCTCGGGATCCATCCCGATCCACCCAATCCCTCCATCGATCCAACCAACCAACCACCCCCCTCCTGCAACCACCCCCAAGGCCGCCCCTTCCTCGCATCGATCTGGAGCCCGACGCTCTCTCTATGCCCGAGCTCCTCCCGATCCCCCATGGATGCCTTCCCCTGCCCAAGCTCTTCAACTGCGAGCCTCCCGCTTGCTCGCGCCTGCAGCCGCCCGAGCCCCTGTCTAGGAGCTCCTCGGGCATCCGTGCCCCGCCGTCCGGCCACTGGTTCGAGCTGCCGGCGACCAGGCCATCCCACTCTCCTTCCTCCCCCTCTCTCTTTTATCCATCTCCCTGCTCTTTCTCTTATCTCTCTCTCTCTGTTCACGAGCACAGGAGAAGTGGAGCGTCGCGCCACCGTCCTCGGTCATTGCCGTTCGCTGTTGTTCTTCACCGGATACTGCATCCCTGGCCACGGGTCGGGTCCTCCTCTGCCCTCCCGTGAAGCCCTGATGCGCCAAGTTCCTCCTCCGGTCGGTCCTGCTGCGGTAAGTCCCGCCGGCCTCCCTGTTGCCGCGCCTGCGTCGCCCTGTTGCCGCAAGTGCAGACGCCGGTGAATCCCGCAGGTCGCCGCCTTGCCAAGTCCCGCCTCGCGCCGTTCTGCTCCGCTCCCGGCGGCCTCCACCTCGCCTGCCCGTTGAAGCTCCATCCGCCGCTGCTGCCCCCGTTTCGCCAAGCGCCACGCCCCTGCTTCATCTCGCTGCGGGAGGAGCAGCGAGTCAGCGCCCGGCCTCCCCAAGCGAGGACAGCGCCAAGTCCCGCTCGCCCGCGCCCGCGTTGACCGCTCCCCTCGTCCTCTGCCTCCACATGGACCGAGTGGCCTCCCCTGCTCGCGTGGGCTGCGGCCTCTCCAAGGCCTCAAGGCCCGAGGTGTTGAGCGCCTCATTCCTCTTCTGTGCAGCCCAGTTTATAGATGCGCCCGTGAATGTCTTTTTTCCAGTCTCTGCGAATTCAACATTATCCAGAAAACTGTAGTTTTTCCAGAAAAACCCCTCAGCTTCATGCATTAAATAACTAAATAACCATGCATCGGTTTAAAATGATCTAATTATGAAAAATGCTTAGAATTTTGTGTAGATTAATAATTTGCAACTTTCATGAATGTTTGACTTGTTTAAAATGTTGCTTGGTTAAATTTGCTCCTATGCCATGTTAAAATGCTTTATTTCATAACTAAATAACCGTTGCTCCAAACTTAACAAACTTTATATGTAAATAGGGTAGAAAAATTCCTAGTTTAACATGGTGGCCTTACTTTGCATGTTTAACAACTCTAAAACATGGTTTAGGGCAGAACAGTACCAAACCTTAAAATATGCACATGAGGAGTTTCCGGAATTGTTGTTTGTTATTTCCGGCCTCATTTAAACTTGACTAGATAGTTAGTTTACTTATGCTTCACCCCTTGCCATGGTTGACAACATTTAATTTGTTGGGTACCTAAACAAGAGAGAACTAAATAAGTCATGTGGTGTTCCGTCAATATGCAACTCGTTGCATATTGAGCTCCACTTAATTTGTAGGATTGCTTGTGCACTTTGCCATGACATGCCCTCTTTAAACCGGACATGCATCATACTTGTTTGTGCATCATGCCATGTCTATGTGGTGGTTGTTTACTATGTTGTTTGCTTATTTCCGGTGTTGCTTCTTCGGGTTAGTTCCGATAACGTCGCGTTTGTGAGGATTCGTTCAACTACGTCCGTTTGTCTTCTTCATGGACTCGTTCTTCTTCCTTGTAGGATCTCAGGCAAGATGACCATACCCTCGAAATCACTTCTATCTTTGCTTGCTAGTTGCTCGCTCTTTTGCTATGCCTATGCCGCGATACCTACCACTTGCTTATCATGCCTCCTATATTGTTGAACCAAGCCTCTAACCCACCTTGTCCTAGCAAACCATTGTTTGGCTATGTTACCGCTTTGCTCAACCCCTCTTATAGCGTTGTTAGTTGCAGGTGAAGATTGAAGTTGGTTCCTTGTTGGAACATGGAGATGTTGTTCCTTGTTGGAACATGTTTACTTGTTGGGATATCACAATATCTCTTATCTAGTTAATGCATCTATATACTTGGTAAAGGGTGAAAGGCTCGGCCTTATGCCTGGTGTTTTGTTCCACTCTTGCCGCCCTAGTTTCCGTCATATCGGTGTTATGTTCCCGGATTTTATGTTCCTTACGCGGTTGGGTTATAATGGGAACCCCTTGACAGTTCGCCTTGAATAAAACTCCTCCAGCAATGCCTAACATTGGTTTTACCATTCGCCACCTAGCCTTTTCTTTCCCTTGGGTTCTGCAGACTCAAGGGTCATCTTTATTTAACCCCCCCCCCCCGGGCCAGTGCTCCTCTGAGTGTTGGTCCGACCGAGTAGACTGCGGGGCCACCTCGGGGCAACTTGAGGGGTGGTTTTACTCGTAGGATGTCTCATCTGAGTGTGCCCTGAGAACGAGATATGTGCAGCTCCTATCGGGATTTGTCGGCACATTCGGGCGGTGTTGCTGGACTTGTTTTACCATTGTCGAGGATGTCTTGTAGAACCGGGATGCCGAGTCTGATCGGAATGTCTCGGGAGAAGGAATATCCTTCGTTGACCGTGAGAGCTTGTGATGGGCTAAGTTGGGACTCCCCTGCAGGGATTTGAACTTTCGAAAGCCGTGCCCGTGGTTATAGGCAGATGGGAATTTGTTAATGTCCGGTTGTAGATAACATGAAACTTAACTTAATTAAAATGAATCAACCGCGTGTGTAACCATGATGGTCTCTTCTCGGCGGAGTCCAGGAAGTGAACACGGTATTGGAGTAATGCTTGACGTAGGTTGTTATAGGATCACTTCTTGATCATAGTTCTTTGTTCGTGCTTTGCCTTCTCTTCTCGCTCTCTTTTGCGAACAGGTTAGCCACCATATATGCTAGTCGCTTGCTGCAGCTCCACATATTACCTTGCCTTTTCTATAAGCTTAAATAGTCTTGATTGCGAGGGTGCGAGATTGCTGAGTCCCCGTGACTCACAGATTACTTCCAAACCAGATGCAGGGACCGATGATACCGCTCCAGACGATGCGCTTGAGCTCAAGTGGGAGTTTGACGAAGACTCTCGTCGTTACTATGTGTCTTTCCCTGATGATCAGTAGTGGTGCTCAGTTGGGGCGATCGGGGACCGTGTCGCATGTTGGGGTTGATCTTTTATTTTGGTACCGTAGTCGAACCATGAGTGCATTGGATGATTGTAATGTTATTCATGTATTTGTGTGACGTGGCGAGTGTAAGCCAACTATGTATCCTTTCCCCCTATTATCTTTTTACATGGGTTGCTGTGAAGATTACCTTACTTGCGACATTGCTTTCAATGCAGTTATGCCTCTAAGTCGTGCTTCGACACGTAGGAGATATAGCCGCATCGAGGGCATTACAGGGGCCCACAGTGATCTTTTCCACCGCCTCTCTGCTCTATAAATACTCAGATATTCCATAAACCCTAGGGGAGTCGACAAAACACAATTCGAGATGCCGCAAGTTCCAGAACCACAAGATTCAATCTAGAGCCCTATTCCGGCACCTTGCCGGACTGCGGAAACAATAACGGAAGGGTTCATCACCCTCATTGGTGCTCCCCCGATGATGCGTGATTAGTTTCCCACAGGTCTACTGGTCCGTAGGCAGTAGCTAGATGCCTTTTTTTATCTTCAATACAATGTTCTTCTTGATGTTTCTGGAGATCTATTTGATGTAATGTCTTTTTGCGGTGTGTTTGTTGGGATGTGATGAATTGTGAGTTTATGATCAGTTCTATCTATGAATATTATTTGAGTCTTCTCTGAACACTTTTATGTATGATCTTTATAGACTTGTATTTCTTCTCCGAAACTTTGTTTGGTTTGGCCAACTAGATTGATTTTTCTTGCAATGGGAAGAGGTGCTTTGTGATGGGTTCGATCTTGCGGTGCTTATTCTTAGTGACAGAAGGAGACATGACACGCATGTATCGTTGCCATTAAGGATAAAAGATGGGGTCTATTCCTACATGAATAGATCTTGTCTACATCATGTCATCGTTATTATTGCATTACTCCGTTTTTCCATGAACTTAATACACTAGATGCAATGCTGGATAGTAGTCGTTGTGTGGAGTAATAGTAGCAGATGCAGGCAAGAGTCGGTCTATTAATTTTGGACGTGATGCCTATATACATGATCATTGCCTTAGATATCGTCATGATTATTTGCTCTTTTATCAATCGCCGAACAGTAATTTGTTTACCCACCGTATGCTATTTTCTCGAGAGAAGCTAGTAGTGAAATCTACAGCCCCTGGGTCTATTTCCTATCATATTATTTTCAGATATATTATTCTAAAAACCCAAAAATACCTTGCTGCACTTTTTATTTATTATTTTATTTTGTGTTTTGTCAGATCTATTTATCAAATCTCATATGATTTTATCTATCTCAAAACCGAGGAGGGATTGACGACCCCTCTTACACGTTGGGTTGCAAGTATTTGTTATTTGTGTGCAAGTGAGTTTTTACATAGTGTTGTTTGGTTCTCCTACTAGATTGATAACCTTGGTTTCATAACTGAGGGAAATGCATAATGTTGTTGTGCTACATCATCCTCTCCTTTTCTGGGAAATACCAAGGCAGATACAAGCAATCGAGATGCAAGATAGAGAGGGCAATGATGGCCTCACGCCGTGCGCATGCAGATTTTATGTTAGCCCGGGCGGTTGCCGAGGCGTCGTGGGAGAAGTGGGGCGCCCCACGTCTCGTCGGGCGCCACGCGTCAAGCTTGGACAGCAGGCGGTTGGGGTCCTCGCCATTTCGCTCCACCTAGCGGGCGGAGTCATGCGCACCGCTGGCACGGGGGCTACTGTCGTGCCCGTGAGACTGGGGGTACCCAGGCCCGTCTGCCTGCGACCCAGTGCGCGGCGCCCGCCAGGAAGCCCAAGGCTGGCCCTCCACCAGGGCTTCACGAGCAAGACCCTCGCGAGGCGCACGTCAGTGAGCGCCACCAGGAGCCCCGTGAAGCCCTCCAGCAAGGCGGCCTCCCAAGGCCCCTCGCGGAGGCGTGCAAGTCAAGAGCAGTTCGGTAGAGTCACGCGGCCCTGTGCCTTCACGTGGGTGATGTGCATGGCGACGAGCGAAGCTAGAGGTGCGCCAGTAGGCGCGGATGGGAATGCTTTCCTCTTTTGTGCTAAGGGAGCAAGGCCATCCACTAGTTCCCAAGGCGATCCCCAAAGGCTGCCAATTTAGTGCATGAAGACCAAGACGATGGGATTATCAGTAAATGGAGACCTTCATGGTCCAAATCAGCAAAAGAAACACCTGAAATGAGGGAAAGTCTAATGTACTCCCAAGCTTAGGGTACTCCCGATGTTCCAAATTCAAAAAAAAACATTCTTAAATGTTTCAAATAAATCCGACAAAAATTATGAATGTTCATAAGCAATGTGACTGCAACCCCTAAAAATTTCAGCTCCAAACTTGAAACGCACATTGAAAAACAAAAACGTGAAATCTAGCATGAATAGTGTTAAAAAAACAAAGGCAACATGAATACTATTTACATCTGGATTTCAACTTTTTGTTTATAAATGTGTATTTCGAGTTTGGACCTGAAATTTTTAGGGGTTGTAGTCATATTCCTTATGAACATTCACAAATTTTTTTCTGAATTTTTGAAATATTTAAAAAATATTTTTTGAATTTGGAGCACCGGGAGTACACCAAGCTTTGGAGCATCTGATACTTTCCCCCTGGAAGCAGATCCAGCCGGATTCCTTGGCCGCGAAGGGCCGAGACGAGCATGAACGTGGATTCCTTGGCCGCGAAGGGCCGAGACGAGCATGAACGTGGCACGCGCATCCAGCCAGCTAGGCGCACCGTGGGCTGCCTCTCGAGTTTTTGGTCGGCCAACATCAAAATAGCTGTCGCGTGCGTCGGTTGCACAAGCGCCCGCAATTCCCCTCCCCCTCCCTTCTCTTAAACCAATCAGACGCTAGAATCCTTGGCAATTCGCCGCTCCTCCGATCCGTTCGCCGCCGCCGGGATCGACCATGTCGTACGCCTACCTCTTCAAGTACATCATCATCGGCGACACAGGTTCGCAAAATCTCTCCCCTGCCCCTCCCGAATCTCTCCCGTATGGCCCCTGGGTAGGAATAGGATCGGATCCGCGAGGCCGCTGAGCTGCTTTCTTGGCCCATGCGCGCCGCTTGCTTTTCTTTTAGCGCGTCGTGATTGCTTTTCTTTTTGCAGGCGTGGGCAAGTCATGCCTGCTGCTGCAGTTCACCGACAAGAGGTTTCAGCCCGTGCACGACCTCACCATCGGCGTCGAGTTCGGCGCCCGCATGATCACCATCGACAACAAGCCCATCAAGCTCCAGATTTGGGACACGGTTCGTGCTCCACGCCGTGCCCTTTCTGTTACAACTAGCAACTCTTGATTCAGATGCAATTTAATTTTGGCCAGTATAGTTATTTTCCCTCCTACTGCTTGCAGTATTGCCCCCCGGGAGTAAATGAAGCATACATTCCTTGTTTTATTGTCTTGTCATATGCTAGTTTACAGTATATTACTACAGTAGTTATCTTGGTTAGATATGGATCACTCTCTCTGGTCAGAAAAGGATGCCCCATTTGGGCATTGCTGCTTTGGCACGGATTCTAAAAACCAACTTCCATCTCTCTATTGGTCACCAATTTCCGTTGTAATATGTAATATATTTGCAAAGCCTAATAAAAGATTATAGTAATCCAGTGTTTCCCAGATAAACCTACTAGTATGCATTTCTTGAGACGGTCTAAATAGTACGTATTCACCAAGGTGTTTTTTTTAATTAAAGTTCTAATGGTTTGACTGCATTTCCCCCCAATATGGGGTTTGTTACCGAAGGGGTCCTTTTGTGGCCACTTAACTTCAGAGCTTCGCACTCATGTTTATACTTGTTCTTTTAGCTTGTTCATCATACCATGTTATGATTTGCTTTTCATTAGTTACATAACAAGTTTTGCTGTTGATGACTGCTTAACTAAATTGGCATGTGATTTTGCTTGGGATTGCATGTTTCTGTAGTCCAGGATCCACCGTGGTTGTTGAGTTCGACTTCACAGAGCCCTCCATCTCATACCTATCATTTCTTCACATTACAGGCTGGCCAAGAATCATTCAGATCTATAACAAGATCATACTACAGAGGTGCTGCTGGTGCTCTTTTGGTTTATGATATCACCAGGTACAGTAGGTTTGGGAATACAACACTTTTTGTGTTCAAATTTCTGCATGCTAATGGTCCTTCCACCTGACTGACCATACTTCAGGAGGGAAACTTTTAACCATCTTGCGAGCTGGCTAGAAGATGCAAGACAGCATGCAAATGCCAATATGACAGTGATGTTAATCGGAAACAAATGTGATCTGTCTCATAGACGGGCTGTCAGCTACGAGGAGGGTGAACAGTTCGCCAAGGAGCATGGTCTAGTCTTTATGGAAGCATCTGCAAAAACAGCACAAAATGTTGAGGAGGTTATGGTTTATTCGTAGTGTGCTTTGTGGGATTACACTTTTTAGTTTGTGTCCAAAAAGAAAACTCACATCCTTTTTGTGGTGCAGGCATTCATTAAGACGGCTGGAACAATATACAAGAAAATCCAAGATGGTGTTTTTGATGTATCTAATGAGGTGAGTGTTAAATTGCTTGGATTTTCTGTTTATCAAATAACCAAGTTAAATATATTGGTCTGGTCTCCTTCTGGTGCCATACATAACTTGTACTCCCTCTGTTCCTAAATGTAAGTCTTTTTAGAGATTATAATATGGACTACATATGGAGCAAAATGAGTGAATCTACACTCTAAAATACGTCTGTATACATCCGTATGTAGTCCATATTGGAATCTCTAAAAAGACTTATATTTAGGAACGGAGGGAGTATAACAGTTTTTTACTGGAGATCTTGTCATAAGAAAATGCAACAAAATGGCTTTGGGGATATGTTGCTTGTTCCATGTGAGACCCAAGAGATCTTAAAAATGTGCAACTGTAGATCCATATAGATCTTGGTAATATGTCTAGAGGGTATCTGTTATGGCCGGTTTAGCTAGGCCCACCGGGCAATCTTAGACCACAAGTTATTTTAGGTTAATTCTTATGCAAGTTATCTTAGGTTAATTCTTATGCAAGTTATCTAGGTTATAAATATAGGCTGTAACACTCTTTTTGGAATCAAGCAATAAGAAGATTATTATCTCTATTGCCCGGCTCCCAGAGGAGCCGGAATCCTAGCCACCGCCGCCATCTCCCTCCTCTTCTGCGATGGCGCCCAACCGCCGGCGCGGCCGCTCATCGCCTCGCCCAGCTCCCTCCTTCCCTTGCTGCTTACGCCCCAGGCCTGGTAGGGTACAAGTTCCTACCAATTTGGTAATCAGAGACCAAGTTCCGATCATGTCGCTACCACCACCACTGCCGGCGCTTTCCAGCGGCTCCACCGCGCCGATGCTGCCGGCGCCGTCCCTCACCGCGCCGACGACGTCCGCCGCCGGATCAACCACGCTGGCGGGCCCCGTCTCCACCGCGACACCGACCGCGCCGTCCTCCACAATTCCTCCTGCGCCACCGCCGTCCGCCGTCTTCACACCGAAGCAGGTCACGGCCACCCTGCAGGACCTCGTCACCGCTGTCCAGAGCCTCTGCCTGCAATAGCAGCAGTACGCGGCCGGGCCCTACATGCCCCTGCCGACGGCGCCCCCTGCCGCCTACGGCCACACGCCGTGGCCGCCCCAGGGCGTCTCTCCGTACGGAGCGCCCTCTGGCCCTTGGTGCCCACGCCGTCCTTGGGCCCCTGGCCGCTACAGCAGATGCCGCAGGCGGCGGCCACCGGACCGCTGCAGCCGTTCTCCGCGCCGACCTGCACCGGGCAACCCCTGCTGCCGTTTCCAGCGGGACACCCCGGCGGGACTACGCCGGCCGCGGCCCCTCTGTGGTACTTGCAGCCACCCCCTCCCGCGGCCACCGACGCCCCCGCCCACCCCCGCCACCGACGCTCCAACCACCGGCACCGCCCCTGCCTAGCTCGGGGGCACCCTCATCGACCGGCCTCCCGATTCATCAGGTCCGGCTCCCGCCCTCCCCGTTGCCACTTCCAGCATGGGCGGCTGGGTCTTCGCCATCGCCGGTCTACACCACGGCTCCGGAGCAGCCGACCCCGTTTCCGCAGTTCGGCGGGCCATCCAGCTCCGCGGGTCCCTACCCGGAGTACTCCGACCAAGCGCCACCCGCCTCGCTGCTCCGCACCTCTGAGCCAGCTCGACACGGCGCTCCGACCCAGACACCGCCACGGTTCGCCAAGATCGATTTCGCCACCTATGACGGCACGGAGGACCCCCTCAACTGGCTCAACCAGTGCGACCAGTTCTTTCGCGGGCAGCGCACCCTCGCATCGGAGCGTACCTGGCTCGCCTCGTATCACCTCCGCGGCGCGGCACAGACCTGGTATTACGCCCTCGAGCAGGACGAGGGCGCCATGCCCCCTTGGGAGCGCTTCCGCGAGCTCTGCCTCCTTCGCTTTGGGCCTCCGGTTCGCGGGAGCCGCCTGGCGGAGCTCGGCCGCCTTCCCTTCACCTCCACGGTGCAGGACTACGCCGACCGTTTCCAGGCCCTGGCATGCCATGCGTCGAGTGTGACGGCGCAGCAGCGGGCCGACCTCTTTGTCGGTGGACTTCCGGATCACATCCACGTGGACGTGGAGCTTCGGGGACCCCAGGATCTCCAGTCGGCCATGTACCACGCCCCCGCGCTTTCGAGCGCCGGGCGGTGGCCATCCAGCAGGAATCATCGTCCCGGACCGCTGGGTCGCTACCCGGGCCGGATTCCGCACAGGGTCGGCCTGCACAGGCTTCTGCGGCACCCCTCGCCGTGATCGCGGCACGCCCGTTCTGCCGGCTCACCTCAGCCGAGCTACTCGAGCGTCGCCGCCAAGGGTTGTGCTTCAACTGCGACGAGCCCTACACGCCCGGCCATGCCTGCCCGCGACTCTTCTACCTGGAGGTTGCAGACTACATTCCGGAGGACGCCATCGCCGCCGACCTGGCCGCCCCAGCTGTCGAGAAGGTGTTTGACGCTGGTTGATCGCCTCGAGGAGTTCCGCAAGCGCTTTCCCACCTTACAGCTCGAGGACGAGCTGTTTGTGCAGGCGGGGAGAAGTGTTATGGCCGGTTTAGCTAGGCCCACCGGGCAATCTTAGCCCACAAGTTATCTTAGGTTAATTCTTATGCAAGTTATCTTAGGTTAATTCTTATGCAAGTTATCTAGGTTATAAATATAGGCTGTAAGACTCCTTTTGGAATCAAGCAATAAGAAGATTATTATCTCTATTGCCCGGCTCCCAGAGGAGCCGGAACCCTAGCCGCCTTTAACCCTAGCCGCCGCCGGCGCGGCCGCTCATCGCCTCGCCCAGCTCCCTCATTCCCTTACTGCTTACGCCCCAGGCCTGGTAGGGTACAAGTTCCTACCAGTATCTTTTTGATAGAAAGACTGTAAGGGAACCCCCTACAACATAATTGGTGCAACAAACCCAAATTGCAAGTACCAAGCCTTGAACCTGGGTGGGTGGGAAGGCATCAGCCCCTTCCCACCACTAGGCTATGCCTTAGTCTGCGTTCCTACCAGTATCTTATCAGGTTGTAAGCATTTAAGTTTTGGTAGGAGGACAGGTGTACTTGGGCAGGTCAACAAACTTTTCTGTGTTAGGTAGTAATTGGAAGTGCGATCATGTGCTTCTCTTAGCATTTGATCATCTAAGCATCAGGGGATGAGTGTGGATAGATGATTAGATGAGTCTCCAGTTATATATTCTCTCTTTTCTTGTTTCCTGTATTTTTTGATTTGTGCCATTTATTCATTTGTCATTGGCAGCTCCTTTTGTTCCATTCGATACCCCATAAATGCAGCTTTTCGTCCTTGGCGAATAGATGAAACCAAAGTTTGATTTACATTCATTCTTCTTCTAAGAACGTCTCTTCTACTTGATTCTGAAACAGTAGTTGTTTTCATTTCCTGTAGCGCTGATTGGCTAGGCTAGCACTGTTCCTCCCCCAAACTAATGTTCTCAATGTATAATGTTTTTTCCTTATTCGCTGTAGTCCTACGGAATCAAAGTTGGCTATGCTGTCCCCAATGCATCCGGAGGTGGTGCTGGCTCGTCCTCTCAATCAGGTGGCTGCTGCAGTTAAGCAAGTTTACGACCAAGTCCTATCATGTGAGACTGAAAACAGCTGCCCAGGTTGTTGTCCTTCCTTCCGCCATTGACGGTGTAATCGGTGAGCAAATGTTCATCAATGGTGCTTGTCTACACTGCGCAATCTTTCTGTAAAGCAAACATTTATAGTTTCTGTCCATTTGTGTCTGTAACTAAATGGTGTGGATATTCATTTGTTCGATGTAATAATGCTTTGTAGACTACAGACATGGCTTTGCAGCAATTGCCCTTATCCATGTCACAATATTTGCCCTGATACTTCCATTGCGCAGTATTTGTCCATGCTATTTGTGCTTGTTGTTGATGATGCATTTAATATTTGTCCAATAGCAATAGTCACAACCATTGTTAAACTTTGTCGGATATTACATGCTTGGGGCATACCAAATTGTTGTTAAAAATAGAGAAAATGAACAAAATTGACAAGCACCCAGATAAATTTCCTAGAAATGGGAATCATGACACAGTAATCGCAAAATAAAGATAGTACACTTTTGAACACCCGTAATATAAAGCTAGCACACTTTAGAACATCAGTCAAACACCAACAACATAATTCCACATCAAGAACAGCTGGTACAGCCAATATCAACGTCTTCTTGGCTCTAATAAGAATATTGCTCCGTACAAGTAGGAAACCAGATTACACTGCACACAAGCATGCAGTGCAAAATTTCCAAGGTATAACATAGCTCAGCGCCCCCTGCCACGACCGCGCCCACGACCACGACTGCGCCCACGACCCATAGGTTTCCCTGCATCCAGATGAAGGAAGGGGTGTTCAGAGAACGGCGCCAGTGATAGTACATAAACTAAATAAAACACAGAAAGACACTAATACCATACCTGCAGTAGGCTTCTTAGGCTTCACCCTTGGTGTTTCCTCAACCAGCAACGTCTCCAGGTTTAAGCTGTCAGGAAGGATGTAATATCGAATGTTGTTTCCCCTCACACTAAGGTGGTCAAGGGTGACAGGATTCTTCCCTTTCAGTGTAAGCTTGACAGTCTTCAGATGAGTATTCATGCTGATGTCGACGCCTACAAAATAGGCATGAACTCAGGACACTGGCATACACTACTAATGAATACACTTCAGGATGATTACAGGCCATAATACAAAATGATGAGAAAGAAAATTATATCAAAGGACTGACAGACAGATTAATTGTAACTAAATATGGATATGAATGCAAGACTAGCAATTCTGAAACCAGAATCCACTACTTTTACTAAAACAACACAGCTCATGCCATTTTCGAACTCCGTTCCAGCAAAACTCCTATATGTTCACATTAGATACTCAATAACTTGAAAAAAGTTGAAAATACAAAATAATATTTCCTACAACCTTAACATGTGGTTTACATCCAGTACAAATTTCAAGTGATTGTGTTGTGTAGATATCACAGGTAGGAAACATCAGAAAGTACTAATGAAGTGAGATCCGATGATGGGATATGTGAAGTATTTGAGGACATTCCTAAAATCAATAACCGGCATGGCTGTCTCAGCTGCAGATGTTATTATTCAAAAAGGAAGATCAACTCTACTTATCTGAAGTCGTTAGAATTTCATAACATAGTAAACTGTTCATTGCTAAGCCGAATAGACGATTAAGAAGACCTGCAATCCCTCCGGAGCAAGTATAATAGGATGACATAAGAGGTGCCATATCATATTTATGATGAGTTGGAGGAGAGAGAAGAGAAACGGGCTATAAATCAGTAGCTAGCTCAGCACAGGCTGCAAGAAGCACTGTCAGAGAAGGAGAAGGGACAGGTAGTGATAAAGTAGAAAATGCCTATAGTTAACTATTATATGGGTTAGCTTTTACTTTGGCTATAGATGACATGACTACTATACAGAGCAGCAGTTGGCTATACTATTAACCATGCTCTCAAACGATGCCAGCTCATGAAGGAAACATTGTATTCTTAGCATTTTTACTGCACAGAATTACATTTGCAGAATACATTTCAATTAACTAGCTTAACATCTTAACAAATACAATTAAATCTATAAAATGAATTAACATGCTCTCAGTCACCAGATTTATCAAGCCTGTCTATTAGACAGGCGTATAGAGGGACAGTCTCAACCAAGAGCATGTAACTTTAAATGGACGTGGAAAACAAGACTAAACAATCAACCATGAAAAGATTTGCAGAACCAAGCATGTCGCAACATGAAGGTAAGTACAGCTAGCACATGCTGAGTTTATTTAACATGCTATATTACCTTGTATCAAGTTCCAGACAGAGTAATTTCTATAGAACGAATGTCAAAATACACACTATTAAAGCTTACTTAGCAAGGCATAGAAAACTGTCCACCTGAAATTTTCCTACAAAACCTAATATATTCCACCAGGGATTCAAAACATGAAAAAGGTAATTCAGTAAGAAAATACTCCCTCCATTCACAAATATAAGATGTTAAAACCTTTTTTTAAATCAGATGTATATAGACACGTTTTAGTGTGTTCATTCACTCATTTCAGTCAATATGTAGTCCATATTGAAATATCCAAAACATCTTATATTTGTGAAAGGAGGGAGTACATTTTAGGTTTCATTTGATACTTTCTTTGCCATTTCCATTTCAACATCCGGTAACCTAATCATCTGGTCATCAACATCTTCTCGTCGCTCAACAGTTATCCAATCTATGTTTGGTTTACCACGACATAAGCAACATTACCTACTGAAATCAGGATACTGCAAGAAATTAATCAAACAATTCCCATCAGAATTTGTTACTTCTACTACTAGTAACCTGAGTAAGTAAATTACAAATAGTTGCAACATTAAGAGATACAGATAAAAGCTTAACCAAAAACAAAAATACAGACAGCTGCAGGATTCGACTAAAAGGAAGGCTCAAGTGCACACTAGCTCGACATGGCAGCAAGCAGATGACAGCGCTGAAGACCAACAAACAGCCCTGCTATGTCGATGGATTCCAATGACAGGGACAGAGGCTTTGCACAGAAAATCAAGTGGCTTCTTAAAAGTCATAGCAAACAGGCGACACCGCGCTGGCGCCGTCGCCAAATGCATCGAACCAAACAAGTGAACAACCCACCACATCAGCAAAGAAGCGCCCCCCCCCCCCCCCCCCCCACACACACACACAAAAAAAAAATCTAGTTCTCTCAGTAAAGATCGGTGCGCATCATACCAATGATGGTGCCGTGGACGGTGGTGCCATTCTTGAGCTCGATGGTCACCGTCTCGTTGTTCAGCTTCATCAAGAATCTGCAGGCCACCCAAATCCGCACCAATTTGGGCGAAAATTTGCACCGGAAGAATCAGTAAATTCCAGGGAAATCGAAACTGAATCCTAGAAAAAAGGTCGAACAAGGAGCACCGGTTACCTGACGAGCTTCATCGTAGAGGCGCTTGGTGGCGGAGGTAAAGCTAGGGTTTTTGCAGGGAGCTGCCACGAGCTGCTTCTTTTCTCAGCGGGGAAGGAGACATAAACCCCCGATCTGGGCGAGAGACTTCGACCTGGGCTTAACTGGGCCGTAGTTATCTGATTCACTGCGGTCTGCGAGAACTCTAAGGGCCAGCCTCCCCAGCTTCTCCTAGAATCACCATTCTATATGTTTATACAATCCTAGCTAATTAGACCTTAATTAGATAGGATTGTAAAAAAATTATGAAGTGACGATTCTGGAAGAAGCTGGGGAGGGGGGTGATTTTGGGAGAATCGCCGAAAAGAACTGGCCCTAGCTAATTAGACCTTAATTAGATATGATTGTAAAAAAATTATGAAGTGAAGATTCTGGAAGAAGCTGGGGAGGGGATGATTCTGGGAGAATCACCGAAAAGAACTGGCCCTAAGGCCTATTACGGGCGACCACTTGCGGCCTGGCCCATTTAGCTGCGGTCGATCGCTTTAGGTTCGAGGCTCGACCGGTTTACTTTTTTTTTCATTTTACTAGCAAAAAGGCTCGTGCATTACAACAAGAGAAAAAAATCCTCTCATATCTCTAGTTGGGTCAGTTGGACAAACTGTGCGTAGCCGGTTCGCGGGTTATGAGATCGAACCCTCCCATCAGTAATTTTATTTTTTGCCAGCTCTCCGGACATGGGCCTCAGTGCTCCGCAAGGTGGGCTTTCTCCGTTGAGTCAAAAAGGGTGGCAAGTTACGAAACCAAATAGCGTACGTGAAATTAATTGAAGTGGGACCAAACGAAGCGGGACGAAACTAAAAATATCACCTCTTTTTATTTTCATTTTATTTACTTTTTTCTTTGATTTCATGGTTTTCTTTGTTTTATTTTTATTTTTCACTCTAGTTTTCTTTGTTTTCTCATTGGTTATTTTTTGGCGCCTGCAAGGCGTCCTCCGGATGCACAAAAGAAAACAACATCCACCTCTGATATGGGCATCCCTAGCCGCCGATAAAAGTCAACCCAACATGGTCTTCCATCCCTCTGTTCTTCCCATCGCATAACACAACCACGACCATAGCAACTAGCAACTCTGGCAGCCTGCACAGCGGCACCGACAGCACCGGCTTGCGGCAACGCCACCTGTCGTAGCAACTCCGGCGGCCTCGCAGCACAGCGGCGGCATCGTAGTAGCACTGGCTCGCAGCAAAGTCGCCCGCCAAAGGATCTTCAACGGCCTCGGAGCGTCGGCTCGCAGCATAGCTGCGGCGGCGCAGTGCCCACTCGCTACTTGTCGACGATCGTTGCAGCACTGGCTCGAAGAACAACGACGTCGTCGCAGCATCGTCGGAGCAGCCTGAATACGGTTGCAGCATCCGTCGCAGCAATTGAGCCGCTGCCGCCGAGATGCCGTCGTAGTCGAGATATCGTTGCAACATTCATTGCAGCACGGTAACGCCCAGCACGGTAGCGCCGTTGCACCGCGGTGACAGTGTCGCAGCATCGCCAGAGCAATCGAGATCCCGTCGCAGCATCGGGTCGCCGTCGTAGCTCCCAGTGTCGCTCACGGCAGCCGAACCGCTCGCCTCGTAGCACCCTCACATCCCTTGAAAAGAGAGCTCGTGGAGCCCATCCATGGTGGGTGAGATCCTCACGTGATGGAAGAGAAAAAGAGATGGGGAGAAGATGGTTCGAACAGGAAGAGTGAGGACGTGTGGCTGAAAAATGATCGCGTGAAGGGACAAGGGAGAGAAAGGATAAAGCAGTGGTGGTCCTGATACGTCTCCGTCGTATCTATAATTTTTGATTGTTCCATGCCAATATTCTAGAACTTTCATATACTTTTGGTAACTTTTTATACTATTTTTGGGATTAACATATTGATCCAGTGCCCAGTGCCAGTTCCTGTTTGTTGCATTTTTTTATTTCGCAGAATATCCATATCAAACGGAGTCCAAACGGGATAAAAACTGACGGAGATTTTTTGGAATATGTATGATTTTTGGGAAGAAAAATCCATGCGAGACGGTGCCCGAGGGAGGCACGAGGCAGGGGGCCGCGCCCCTGACCCTCGTGGCCACCCTGTAAGGCGGTTGGTGCCCTTCTTTCGCCGCAAGAAAGCTAATATCCGGATAGAGATCGTGTTAAAATTTCAACCTAATCGAAGTTACGAATCTCCGAGAATATAAGAAACGGTGAAAGGGAAGAATCTGAGAACGCATAAACAGAGAGAGACAGAGAGACAGATCCAATCTCGGAGGGTCTCTCGCCCCTCCCACGCCATGGAGGCCAAGGACCAGAGGGGAAACCCTTCTCCCATCTAGGGAGGAGGTCAAGGAAGAAGAATACGAAGGGCCCCTCTCTCCCCTTCTCTTCTAGTGGCGCCGGAACGCTGCTGTGTCCATCATCATCACCGCAATCTTCACCAACAACTTCATCGCCATCATCACCAACTCTTCCCCCCTCTATGGAGCGGTGTAACCTCTCTCTTACCCGCTGTAATCTCTACTTAAACATGGTGCTCAATGCTATATATTATTCCCCAATGATGTATGGTTATCCTATGATGTTTGAGTAGATCCGTTTTGTCCTATGGGCTATTTGATGATCAAGATTGGTTTGAGCTGCATGTTTTATTATTGGTGACGTCCTATGGTGCTCTCCGTGTCGCGCAAGCGTGAGGGATTCCCACTGTAGGGTTTGCAATATGTTCATGATTCGATTATAGTGGGTTGCGTGAGTGACTGAAACACAAACCCGAGTAAGGGGGTTGTTGCGTATGGGATAAAGAGGACTTGATGCTTTAATGTTATGGTTGGGTTTTACCTTAATGATCTTTAGTAGTTGCAGATGCTTGCTAGAGTTCCAATCATAAGTGCATATAATCCAAGTAGAGAAAGTATGTTAGCTTATGCCTCTCCCTCAAATAAAATTGCAATAATGATTACCGGTCTAGTTATCGATTGCCTAGGGACAACTAACTTTCTCGTAACAAAAAGCTATTTAGTAAAACTAGCTTAGTTTTGTCTTTATCTAAGCAGCCCCTACTTTTTATTTACATGCTCTTTATTATCTTGCAAACCTATCCAAAAACACCTACGAAGTACTTCTAGTTTCATACTTGTTCTAGGTAAAGCGAACGTCAAGCGTGCGTAGAGTTGTATTGGTGGTCGATAGAACTTGAGGAAATATTTGTTCTGCCTTTAGCTCCTCGTTGGGTTCGACACTCTTACTTATCGAAAACTGTTGCGATCCCCTATACTTCTGGGTTATCAAGACCTTTTTCTGGCGCCGTTGCCGGGGAACAATAGCGTGGGGTGAATATTCTCGTGTGTCCTTGTTTGCTTTATCACTAAGTAATTTTTATTTGCTGTTCTTAGTTGTTCTTTATCTTTAGTTATGGATATGGAACACGAAATACCAAAAACATTAGGTGTACTTGCTGCTCATGGAGATGAGGAACCTCCTAAAACCCTCGATGCTCGTTATGTGACAGATAGTATGTACTACTTTGATAATATAGAGAAAACCCCATTCAATTTGGTAATGGGAGACATGTTGGATCAACGTGAATACTTTAGGGATTATCGCTTAACTTAAAAAGGGAAACTATTATGGGATCAAATTTATATGTTGTATTGGTATGCTAGGCAACTATGCTTGAGATATGATTATACTTGTTGCTCTAGGATGAAGGCTCCACACCTTCCCTTTTCATGTGAATTTAATGATAATGAAACTTTGGCTTCTTATGCTAGAGGTATATATGACTACCATGATGTGGAACAAATAGAAGAATTTGTTGCTTTTATGGGTGCTTATGAAATTGAATCTATGTTAAAAGAATATGAAAATCTTTATGATGCTGTCTACAGACCTGAAAATTTAGCTATCCTTAAATATTGTTATGAGAATTATGAATACAATTCCGATATTGATGCGTTTATTGAGAAAGTCTCCGCTGTCCCAGAAGAGACTAATATTTTGCAGGAATCTATGGAAGAAGAAATTGATAAAACTGTGAGCTCATTGGATGAAAAAGATGAGGAGGAGAGCGAAGAACAAAAGGAGGAAGAGCGGATTGATCACCCGTGCCCACCTTCTAATGAGAGTAACTCTTTAACTCATACATTGTTTAATTTCCCTTCGTGCTTACCGAAGGATGATTGCTATGATGATTGTTATGATCTCGTTGATTCTTTTGGACTATCCCTTTTTGGTGATGCTTGCTATGCTTGTGGCAAAGATGCCAATATGAATTATGCTTATGGAGATGAACTTGCTATAGTTCCTTATGTTAAACATGAAATTGTTGCTATTGCACCCACACATGATAGTCCTATTATCTTTTGAATTCTCCAAACTACACTATATCGGAGAAGTTTGTGCTTATTAAGGATTATATTGATGGGTTGCCTTTTACTACTACACATGATGATTTTGATAGATATAATATGCATGTGCTTGCTGCTCCTACTTGCAATTATTATGAGAGAGGAACTATATCTCAACCTCTCTATGTTTCCAATATGATAAAATTGCAAGAAACGGTTTATACTAATGAACAAAAGTTTAGATACTATAACAACAGAAGTTCAGACAATATAACAACAGAAGTTTAGACAATATAACTCCAAGGCAAGGGAGAAATGAATAGAAGTCCACATACTACAACAACAGAAGTTTAGACACAAACTAGCATCTCTGGCAGCAACAAAGTTAAGAAGAAGAAAACTCACTCTGAATACTTCTCCACACCCTCTTCACTAAGCACATACTGTTTCAACTTCCGGGCCTCGGATAGATGAGGGTAACTATATTTTTTTAGGGGAGCGACAGCAGAACGCCACTTCAAAGGCAATCTTGATGCTCTCTTGGAGGAAGTTATGTTGCCAGACTCAACTACCGGTTTCCTCCTGATGATGACAACATTCTTCCCACCTCTCCCAGCAACAGCACCAGCAGCAGATTTACCGTTCTTAGGGTAAGCAATCTTCTCAAAATCATCATCGGACAAAATCACTTCTGCTTCGGCTGCTTCGACTGCACCAACCTTCGTGGAGCAAGGGTTTTTTGGAGTACCACGAATACCACCAGCCTGCTTCCCCAACTTGGAAGGAATAAGGGTTCGAGGTCTATCATCTTCTATCGGAGCTGTACTCATCGATTCCTCCCTAGACTGGTATTCCTGTGACCCGAGGAAGGAGTAGTGGTAATCGGTCAAGTCCAACAGCTCCACTGCAAAAAAGCAAGAGAAAACAAGACGATTAAATATAACTGAAGTTCAGGTACAACACAATGTGCAACCCAACTAATATAGATGACATGGTTACTACCCAAGCTGATCTAAAAAATTTAGTTGCATTTAAATACTAAATGAAGTTCAGGCACAACCAAAAGGCACAATTCAAGATAAAACTGATGAACTGGAAAACATTCAACTACAGCTGACAAAAGCATAGAAAGGCATCATCTCTGAAGTTCTAGTTCTAGTAGAAGAAATGCTCGTGTCAAAGTAAGCAATGAAAGGAAAAAATACTGAAACAAAACACACAAGCAAAATAAAAAAGATAAAAAAATGAAGTTCATGTACAAGAAATGCTCCTCTCCATCTAAAACCAGTAGCCCAGCTAGATCTCAAAGCAGAAGTTCAAGTTCAAGAAAGAATGAAGTTCATGTAGAATAAAAGATGCAGTACAGGTAAGCAGTCCAAGTTCCAAGACTTACATGTGTAGTAGCCAAACAAAGCTTGGAAGTCTGTCTCAAACAGGTTGGAAGAAGCGATTGAGTACAGCCACGTCTTCCTGATATCCGTGATATTTTCATGGGAATAATTTGCAAGAACCCCATCATGATATGAATTAACATTCGTAAGCATGAAGAATCCACAGTCGATACTGCCATCAAACACAAAAAAAAGAATAGTGTTAGAACAAAAAAGAAAGCCAACGAATAAAAGATGTCACAGCTTAAGTACAACTATAGTTAAACAGAAGTGATAAAGAGAAAAGTGGAACTCATACTTGTTAGTCAGTTGGGGCACATCAATCCAATCCAAAGGGAAATGGTCGATAGAAAGAGGATTGAAGGGTGTCTCCCTGTCGTTGCTGGCATCGTTCCAAAGCTTCTTGATGTTATGAGTCATCTGCTGAAACAGGCGTACCACACAGTCATCGTCAGGTCCATAGTAGGAGTCGAGAAGATGGAACCTTGAATTCTTCAGGTCAAGAAATATCGAAACCCAATGACCAACTCCACCCATGGAAGCAGGAATTTCAGGCGGGTCAAAAGTGGGGAAAACAACCTGAAGCAACATAAACACATGAATCATTAAAAACTGAGAATTAATATCAAACGGTACAAAGAAAAATAAAACAATATTAACACAGTGGATCGCAGTGCAAAACTAATACAAAGGCAAAGAACAAAGATATTGCGTACACAATCATGTGCATCCATGCTATCTGGACCAGTCGCCAAGAAGTACTTCCTCACACGGGAATCCAATTGACCTCTGAAAATATTGTCCTAAAATAATGCAGACAAAACCAACATATGAAAAATAAAAAATGAGACAGACAAGTTTTAACTAAAATGATAAGGAACAATATAGAAAAGAAAGCACTACATGGTTGACTTACACAAACCCAATACGGCAGGATGAGCTATCCGATCCCTGGTACTTCGCACGTAGACAGTAGAGTGCAACCTTAGCCACATTAGATCGAAGCATTCCGCGAGGAGCAAAAGATATTGCGACATCCTCAACAGAAGCTTCACACTCATTGTTTTGGAACATTATCGTTGATCTAAAACAAAAGCAATAGAAAGTAAAAGAAGTTCAGCATCAGGAACTCAGGAAGTTCAGCTACATCACAACATGCAGTTCAAAAGGCCAGAAGTTCAGTACCAAAGAAGTAAAAAATAGAAGTTCAACAACACAGAGTAAAGAAGTTCAGGTATGAAACCACAGGCAGTTCATAGGGGTAGATGGATGTAAAATATTGACCACCTGCACTCACCTCTTGGAACGATCATTCTTAAGTCTAGTTACACTGAAATAAAAGCCATCAACCTTCTTTCGGACGACAGCAAGGTCATCATCTGCTTAGCAAAAGAAATAGAAATTAAGAGCAACATTCAAGCACATAGATTCATGACAGTTTCAATCAATAGCAACATTCAATCACAACATTCAAACACAAAGCACATCTCAGCTGCTGCACCAGAAAACATCACAACACATGCATTACAAACCTTCCCTCCACATAGAAAACATGTTCACTTAACTTTATTTACAACCCACATGACAAAGCATTAAACCAAAAATTCAACTTGCACCACACAGGCAGTTCATAGGGATATCATGGACAAAAACAAACAACAAAAGGGATGGGGATGGGGAAAGAAGAGAGAAGCATGCTCCTCTCTTTATGGATTCTTGCCTAGACCAGTGGCAGCACTAGAATGATCAACCTCCTCTCCATAGCTATCGCTTTCAGTCTCTTCATTGTCAACTCCAGTAGACATTGCAGCATAGTCGGGAAGGTCACCGACAGCAGCTGGAGCAGCTGGAGAATCTGAAACAACAAAAACGGCTGGCTGTGTTTGAACAACATCAACATCAACTGATGACTCTGCTGCAGGAGACTTCTTCGGGCTTGCAGCAGCACTACCACCAGTCTCAACAATAGTCTCGACGAGATCTTTCTCCAAAATGATATCTCCAGCCGTCTTGCCCTGCTCAGCATCATTAACCCCAGCTGTCTTGCCCTGCTCAGTACTAGAAACCTCAGCGCCAATGGACGACTGAGGTTCAGTTGGGTCCACCCCGTTGGAGTAGCCGGTACCTGACACGAACTTGTCTGCAACATTCTCTAGAGGAACACTAGCATCATCATTCTACCGCAAGAATAGAAAGTCATTACAAAGGGCCACATAGTGATAAAATGCACAAACAAGTAAAATAAAAAAACGAGACAAATGGACAAGAAAAATGGTACCTTATTTTCACTGCCATGAACCTCATCAACTAATACATCACTAGCGGGAGCAGGTTCATGCACATGGGCAGCTTCATGCACAGGTAAAACATCCTCCTCAACCCTAGCACCATCATCAACAACCTACAAAAAATCATGTAGAAAACAAATACCTAATCAGCAGAAGTTCACATTACATAATCAGAGAAGGTCAGCTATGACAACTGACACATAATGGAAGTCCAAGTATAGCAAACATAGCAGGTCAGATATCAAACTACTCTAAATACAAAAGGGAACAAAAAGGGCCAGTCATCTAAGTCATAGAAGTTCAGGTGCTGTAGCCCATGAAGTTCAGGGGCTGTAGCCCATGAAGTTCAAGTGCTGTAGCCCATGAAGTTCAGGTGCTATAAACAGAGAAGGTCAACTAGGAAACACTAGTACTAAAAACTAAAAGTTTACAACACATGAAATCAATAAGGGTCACCTATGACTAAAAACGGTAATAACTGAAAGCTAACAATGAATAGACAGTCCGCGACCTCGAACGATATCCTACTGTGTTAATAACTTGGATGACTGGCTAATTTGTTTATGTATCAAAATGAGCATTTAGATGCAGGTATGGGTGTCTGGATTACAATCACATCCCAGACAACACTACCGACCGGAATAATTCACGGGGGAAGCCACGGTTGCGAAGATAGCCCGAAGTTCGGGTTCGTATAGAGGGAAGTCCAGGCGCGTTACTTGGGAAGTTCAAGTTGTGATCAGAATATTATTCTGATCTCGTGATTAGAATAGTGTTTATGTATATATTATATATATTATATTTTATATATAACACAGTCGGTCTATTCTGCTAATATTAGCAGAATAATTTTTCTGACAACACTTCCGCACTGCACGCTCAACAGAAGCGAACTACATCGTCTTTACGTTGGGAACTACAATGCTTCACGAGAGAACTGCTTCATTTTCTGGTGTTCCGCCTGCGTTTTCTATGTGGAATCGGGTGTTGCGGGATGATTTAGTTTGTCTCTGCATCTCATTTTACCTTTATTCTTTCTAATTTATAGGAAAATCTACTAGAGTGCTTGCAAATCGAGGGATTTCATGGACAAGCTTTCTCTGTTCGTTCGTGTTTGCGTCAGATGCGATATTTTTGTGCTCGGATGTTGTTTTTTAGTAGTAATTCTTTGATTGTGTTTGTTTTAATCGGTCCGTTCACTCTATAATTTGTTAATTTTTAGGAGTTAGTTTTCAGTTCCTGTTAATTTGATTGTGCGGGCGGGTGAGCTTCGTCTGCTCCTCTGTTCTTGTTGATTTTTTGGATTTTGCGCGTCCATGCGTGTTTGAATATTGTAATTACTGTTGCTATAGGTTTGAATTCATTGTATTGCGGGTATAATTATCATTTTTTGAATTGCATTTTTTAAATGAAAGCTGATGTTGTTCGTCCAGTGGTCGTGTTTTCCATGTAATTTTTTGCGGGGGTATTTTTTGATAGTTTAGTGGTTGGACAATTTTTAGGCGAGTTAGGGAAGTGCAAGTGAAATTGACACATCTGTTAGTCTACCACATGTCTGGAGTTCTACTGCTTTAATTTTATTTGTTGTAGTAGTGTCATACATTGTAGTGCACTGCATTTTTGTTAGTAGTGTACTTCGTTGTAGCTGCATTACAGTGGTTATGGAAGCTTATGAGATTTCTCTTTTCTTAAACTAAATTATGTGTTCTAGATGACTACATAATATGCACGTTTGTACTACATTAGCAGTGTGGTTAATGTTCTATTCTGCTATTAGAATGGATGGTCCATTATATGCTTATGGTTAGCTGAATAGTTATTATAAGAATTTTTTTGAACTACATACTATGAGAATTGTTTTTGAACATCATATGTTAACTGCAAAGTTTCGACCATTCGCATTTCCTTGTTACTGTTCAGAGGACTGCTTTTTATTATTTATTAGTACCACACTATGTGTTTGAGAGAACTGCATTACTGCCAACAACAACTTGTCTAAAAGGATGATAAAATGATGCAGTTGAGGTTGCATACTTTAAATAAGCATCGTTCAAAGTGTTTGATGGACATAATTTTAAAAGCATACAACATAAGCAAAGCATTAGAAATATTGGTTTCTTCATATTAGATAGCCTAGAGTGCAAATATTGTAAACTTGAGGGAGTCTTCTTCTTTGTAGAAAAACACCATGGCCACTTCTCCGACCTCAAAGCCATTCTGGGAGACAAAATCTTTCCAACCAGTAGTTATGTTGATGCAGTCTTCAGAGTCGATGTGGTAGTCAGCTTGCATGTCTGCATACCCATTCTTGTGTTGTGTCTCCAAAGTAATCTTTCCTGAACTCGGAGCAGGAAATTTTATTGTGGATGGCAGTTTCTGCATATTGGAATGGGTGGAAAAAGAATTTTATAAGTAAACAACAAATGTTTTTCTTTATACTTAGGATGATCTATTTATGTTGACTTAAATACTTACATATATATATGACTGCTATTTTCTAAAGTAGTAGCAATGCATGAACAAACTTATATACGGAATTGACCTCGAGTTTTACTAGGATATATATTATACTGCAACATGCTTGTACTGCAAGGTTAGTTACAGTGTACTTCACCAGCATGTTAAGAGAACTGCAACGCTGATCTACTGACCCTTTTTCTGTTCATGTGTTGGGGTTCTGATCTAACTAGTGTCGATACCTAGTGCAGTACTGAAGAAAAATAGGTGGAAGCATCTAGTCTTAATAGCTAACCAATCTGAACAACAATACAAATTCTCTTTTGTTTTTTGTTAACACTACTGAACAAATTGATTGAACTATATATTCAGATGTGGATTTGCATGATAGATTATGTCCAAAATTGTGAGGGAAAAAACATACCCAACTTTCCTGCAGATCTGCGGTTGTGAGGCGATGAAGAAATGGCGCCTGAAACCCGCTGTTGGGTATCATCAGGCACTCGAGCATGCTGCGCCACACGGTGTTGGTGAGCTCTAGACCTTCTGTGTACACGCATGTGTCTGCTACCAGTGCCATCCTTGCCAAACACCTGCAGTTACAGTCCATGGCGGGTTCAGTGGAATTCCAGAGAAGAGCTGAGGATGGGATGAACCCTAGATCTACGTTTTGAAGAAAAAGAGGAACGGGGGGGAGGAGTTGGGTTAGTCTGGAGCATGAATGGATACGTTTTTATGCAACAATTGAGCAACGGAAGTAATAAATGTTGTGGTTGGTGTTAGGTGGTGGATTGGTTCTGTTTCAGTGTACACGAATGCATTTGAGAAGCAACATGACTGCTTACTTGAAAATAAAGAACTGCATTGTCATATCACGACAAACTGCGGAATGTGTGGTTGGGCCTGTGTATGTGTATGGTATGTGAGATTTTTTTTAATTTTATGTGGCCTCTCTTTTTTTGTTGGGCCTGTGTTCGGGTAGTGAAGACGCATTGGGCCCAAGTCGGCCTGTGAGCACGGCTGGTTCCCGGTGCGTTGTGTGCGGCCTAATGTTTAGTCCCACCTCGCCCGCAGAAGGCGCGCCCGACCTGTTTATAAGCGCTGGTGAGGCAGCCGTGTCGAACTCCTCCGGTTACTTATTTGGGCACTTATACACGGCGCTCGCTGCTCTATGCTCTCTGACCTGTGTGCCCATGTGTGCCCGGCCCCATGCATCGTGGCTCAGAACGACTCGCCTGCTATGGGCGTAGGTCTACTACAAGACTGGCTGGGGCCGGTTGCACCTGGGTGGTCAATTTTTTTAATATTTTCTGTCATGTATTTTTTTTCAATGCCGGGGCGTGCACTGCTTTAGTAAATCAGCCATGCACTGCATTGATCAGGGTTCTGTACTGCATGTGCACGCATTCCGTACTACATGTACAGTTCTCATTTTTGTTTTCATGTTTTTGCTCTTATGTAATCTTTTTTCCAATGTAGGGGAGTGCACTGCTTAGTAAATCATATGTGTACTACATTGATTATGTTTCTGTACTGCACGTTCATATATTTCGGCACTACATATACAGGTTGCATTTTTCTTTTTGTGTTTTTGCTCTTATGTATTCTTTTTCAAATTTAGGGGCGTGCACTACTTTGTTGAGTATGTGTAAACTTTATTCGACAGAGTCTGTACCGCATTCGTACACAATTTGCACCGCATGCGTCCTATTTGCACACTGCATCTTATTTCGTTTTGTGCACTGCTTGAATCTAATGATACATAAGCAAACAACAGAAAACAAATTATCACAAGCATTCTGTACAACAAGTTCATCATCAACAAACTAAGTTGAACAGAAAGCAATCTAACATAATCAAAGTTCATCATTACAAGCGATTCTGCATGGCAAGCAAACTAAGTTCAGCAAAAGCAAATGATCACAAACAAATTAACGATACATAAGCAAACAACATAAAGCAAATTTGATGATAAATCTAAAATGACGCTGGCATTGTTGGCTCTTGGCCGCCACCATCTTCTTCTTCACCAGTTAGCGTCTCCCCATCCCCAGCTGCTCCTGGCGTGCTTCTTGGGGGGCTCCTCCTTCTCCAGCTTTGCACGACGAAGCCCGTCCTGAGTGAGGGTGATGCGGTTCCATATCTCGTACGCTGCATAGGCGTCCTTTGCCGCGTACTCGATGTGCCTCATGGACAGAGGCAGGGTGGCTCAGCGCTTGTGTTCGTCGTCGGTGATCTTCTTCTTCTTCATGTTGTTGTAGTAGTCGTCGATGAGCATGCCAGAGACGTCTCCAAGGGAGTCCAACTCCTTGGTTGGCTCGGGCACCCTCCACTCCTTTTGGATGTCGACGAAGTTGGCGACCTCTAGATTGACGCGCTCTAGCCTGGTTTTGTCGCTGTCGATGGAGAAGCCTGCAAAGGTGTACCTGGGGTCGGCGAGGAAGTTGTCGAAGACGGTGCACCTTTCAGCGGCGCTCAGTTGGAAGAGCAGCACCGGGTGATTCTTGTCGATGGAGAGTTGGCAGAGGGCGGGTTTTTGCGTCACTTCATGCTCGTTGTTGTACTCGAGATCAATGCCGATGATCTTGTGGCGCTGGAGGCTGAGGTGGCGCTCGTACTGCGCGAGGGAGATCGCCATCTGCTTCTTGTCGTTGGTGTGGATAACGTGCAACTTGGTGTTGCCGTGGGCCTCCATGCCCTTGTACTCATCGATGAATGCCATCGCCGGTAGTAGGGCTTGGTGTTTTTGCATGGATATCGATGTGATGGAGCCATTTGGTGGCAGCGCAATGGATACTTGTGTTGTTGTGGATGAGAAGGCCTTTGGTAGGGGTTTGAATTTAAGTGGAGGGCGCGGGGTGGGATGGCCGCATCAGATGAACTGCACGATCTCGCTGACGATGCGGTTGTGCAGATCGTGGGTTGGTGTTGCGTCTGTGATCGTGGGCTTGTGGCGATGGAACTAGTCCGATTGGGTGGTTGTATGCGAACATGGTTTTATTTTATTTTTGATCCATAAATTTTTTAGCCACCACTTTCTGTGCGAACGGGCATTTTTTCACGTTTATATGTATCCTACGTGATAATGAAACTACATTGGTTACAATTCTGTACTGCATCATCTACAATACAGAACTGAATTTTGTCTACAGGTGCGTACTTCACCGTTTTTTGCGTGTCCTTGTTGCAGCCCCTGAAAAAAGTACAATATATTCCGCAATTTTACGAGTTTTTTGCTGTGTTCTATACCATGTATTTATTCATGTAGGTAATCCGGAACTGGATTGCTATACCATACTGCATTGTGTAACGAAATGCACTACATTTTTCTAGTGTTGCGTACTGCATCTGTTTTTTGCCTGTACTTACTTCAGTCACTGGTACGGGAGGGGTAGGGGGGTTGCCCCCCCCCACTTTTTTTGGTGTGGCACTTATTTGAAGGTAGTGAAGATGCATTGGGCCCAAGTCGGCCTGTGAGCACGGCTGGTGCCCGGTGCGTTGTGTGCGGCCTAATGTTTAGTCCCACCTCGCCCGCGAAAGGCGCGCCCGACCTGTTTATAAGCGCTGGCGAGGCAACCGTGTCAAACTCCTCTGGTTACTTATTTGGGCTCTTATACACGACGCTCACTGCTTTATGCTCTCCGACCTGTGGGCTCATGTGTGCCCTGCCCCATGCATCGTGGCTCAGAACGACTCGCCTGCTGTGGGCGTAGGTCTACTACGAGACTGGCTGGGGGCGGTTGCACCTGGGTGGTCAATTTTTTTTTAATATTTTCTGTCATGTATTTTTTTCAATGTCGGGGCGTGCACTGCTTTAGTAAATCATCCGTGCACTGCATTGATCAGGGTTCTACACTGCATGTGCACGCATTCCGTACTACATGTATAGTTCTCATTTTTGTTTTCGTGTTTTCGCTCTTATGTAATCTTTTTTTCCAATGTAGGGGAGTGCACTGCTTAGTAAATCATATGTGTACTGCATTGATTATGTTTCTGTATTGCACGTTCATATATTTCCGCACTACATATACAGGTCACATTTTTCTTTTTGTGTTTTTGCTCTTATGTATTCTTTTTTCAAATTTAGGGGAGTGCACTCCTTTGTTGGGTATGTGTAAACTTTATTCGACAGAGTCTGTACTGCATTCGTACACAATTTGCACTGCATGCGTCCTATTTGCACACTGTATCTTATTTCGTTTTGTGTACTGCTCGAATGTAATGATACATAAGCAAACAACAGAAAACAAATTATCACAAGCATTCTGTACGACAAGTTCATCATCAACAAACTAAGTTGAACAGAAAGTAATCTAACATAATCAAAGTTCATCATTACAAGCGATTCTGCATGGCAAACAAACTAAGTTCAGCAAAAGCAAATGATCACAAGCAAACTAACGATACATAAGCAAACAAAATAAAGAAAATTTGATGATAATTGTAAAACGACGCTAGCATTATTGGCTCTTGGCCGACACCATCTTCTTCTTCACCAGTAAGCGTCTCCCCATCCCCAGCTGCTCCTGGTGTGCTTCTTGGGGGGCTCCTCCTTCTCCAGCTTTGCACGGCGAAGCCCGTCCTGGGTGAGGGTGATGCGGTTCCATATCTCGTACGCTGCGTAGGCGTCCTTTGCCGCGTACTCGATGTGCCTCATGGACAGAGGCAGGGTGGCCCAATGCTTGTGTTGGTCGTCGGTGATCTTCTTCTTCATGTTGTTGTTGTAGTAGTCGTCGATGAGCATGTCGGAGACGTCTCCAAGGGAATCCAACTCCTTGGTTGCCTTGGGAACCCTCCACTACGTCTGGATGTCGACAAAGTTGGCGACCTCCAGATTGACGCACTCTAGCCTGGTTTTGTTGCCGTTGATGGAGAAGCCTGCAAAGGTGTAACTGGGGTCGACGAGGAAGTTATCGAAGACGGCGCACCTTTCAGCGGCGCTCAGTTGGAAGAGCAGCACCGGGTGATTCTTGCCGATGGAGAGTTGGCAGAGGGCGGGTTTCTGCGTCGCTTCTGGCTCGGTGTTGTACTCGAGATTAATGCCGATGATCTTGCGGCGCTGGAGGCTGAGGTGGTGCTCGTACTGAGCGAGGGAGATCGCTATCTGCTTCTCGTCGTTGGTGTGTATGACGTGCAACTTGGTGTTGCCATGGGCCTCCACGCCCTTGTACTCATCGGTGAACACCATCGCCGGTAGTAGGGCTTGGTGTTTTTGCATGGATATCGATGTGATGGAGCGATTTGGTGGCAGCGCAATTGATAACCCACAAGTATAGGGGATCGCAACAGTTTTCGAGGGTAAAGTATTCAGCCCAAATTTATTGATTCGACACAAGGGGAGCCAAAGAATATTCTCAAGTATTAGAAGCTGAGTTGTCAATTCAACCACACCTGGAAACTTAATATCTGCAGCAAAGTATTTAGTAGAAAAGTAATATGATAGTAGTGGTAACGGTAGCAAAAGGTAACAGTAGTAAAAGTAATGTTTTTGGTATTTTGTAGTGATGATAGTAATAACAACAGAAAAGTAAATAAGCAAAGAACAATATATGGAAAGCTCGTAGGCAATGGATCAGTGATGGAGAATTATGCCGGATGCAGTTCATCATGTAACAATCATAACCTAGGGTGACACAGAACTAACTCCAGTTCATCAATGTAATGTAGGCATGTATTCCGAATATAGTCATACATGCTTATGGAAAAGAACTTTCATGACATCTTTTGTCCTACCCTCCCGTGGCAGCAGGGTCCTATTGGAAAATAAGGGATATTAAGGGCTCCTTTTAATAGAGTACCAGAACAAAGCATTAACACATAGTGAATACATGAACTCCCCAAACTACGGTCATCACCGGTAAGTATCCCGATTATTGTCACTTCGGGGTTAACGCATCATAACACATAATAGGTGACTATAGACTTGCAAGATAGGATCAAGAACTCTCATATATTTATGAAAACATAATAGGTTCAGATCTGAAATCATGGCACTCGGGCCCTAGTGACAAGCATTAAGCATAGCAAAGTCATAGCAACATCAATCTCAGAACATAGTGGATACTAGGGATCAAACCTTAACAAAATTAACTCGATTACATGATAGATCCCATCCAACCCATCACCGTCTAGCAAGCCTACGATGGAATTACTCACGCACGACAGTGAGCATCATGAAATTGGTGATGGAGGATGGTTGATGATGACGATGGCGACAGATTCCCCTCTCCGGAGCCCCGAACGGACTCCAGATCAGCCCTCCCGAGAGGTTTTAGGGCTTGGCGGCGGCTTCGTATCGTAAAACGCAATGAATTCTTCTCTCTGATTTTTTTCTCCCCGAAACCAAATATATAGAGTTGGAGTTGAGGTCGGAGGAGCTCCAGGGGGCCCACGAGGTAGGGGGGCGCGCCCTAGGGGGGCAGGCGCGCCCCCCACCCTCGTGGACAGGTGGTGGGCCCCTGGCCTTCATCTTTTGCAAGGATTTTTTAATTATTTCCGAAAAGTTGTTCCGTGAAGTTTCAGGTCATTCCGAGAACTTTCGTTTCTGCACATAAATAACACCATGGTAATTCTGCTAAAAACAGCGTCAGTCCGGGTTAGTTCCATTCAAATCATGCAAGTTAGAGTCCAAAACAAGGGCAAAAGTGTTTAGAAAAGTAGATACGACGGAGACATATCAACTCCCCCAAGCTTAAACCCTTGCTTGTCCTCAAGCAATTCAGTTGATAAACTGGAAGTGATAAAGAAAAACTTTTACAAACTCTGTTTGCTCTTGTTGTTGTAAATATGTAAAGCCAGCATTCAAGTTTTTAGCAAAGATTATAACTAACCACATTCACAATAACGCTTAGGTCTCAAGTTTACTCATATCAATGGCATAATCAACTAGCGAGCAATAATAATAAATCTCGGATGACAACACTTTCTCAAAACAATCATAATATGATATAACAAGATGGTATCTCGCTAGCCCTTTCTGAGACCGCAAAACATAAATGCAGAGCACCTTTAAAGATCAAGGACTGACTAGACATTGTAATTCATGGTAAAAGAGATCCAGTCAAGTCATACTCAATGTAAACTAACAGTAATGAATGCAAATGACAGCGGTGCTCTCCAACTGGTGCTTTTTAATAAGAGGATGATGACTCAACATAAAAGTAAATAGATAGGCCCTTCGCAGAGGGAAGCAGGGATTTGTAGAGGTGCCAGAGCTCGGTTTTGAAATAGAGGTGAATAAAATTTTGAGCAGTATACTTTCATTGTCAACATAACAACCAAGAGATGGCGATATCTTCCATGCTACACACATTATAGGCGGTTCCCAAACAGAATGGTAAAGTTTATACTCCCCCTTCCACCAACAAGCATCAATCCATGGCTTGCTCGAAACAACGAGTGCCTCCAACTAACAAGAGTCCAAGGGGGAGTTTTGTTTGCAATTATTTTGATTTAGTTTGCATAAAGCATGGGACTGGGCATCCCGGTGACCAGCCATTTTCTCGTGAGTGAGGAGCGGAGTCCACTCCTCTTGAGAATAACCCGCCTAACATGGAAGATACAGACAACCCTACTTGATACATGAGCTATTCAAGCATACAAAACAGGATATTTATTTGAAGGTTTAGAGTTTGGCACATACAAATTTACTTGGAACAACAGGTAGATACCGTATATAGGTAGGTATGATGGACTCATATGGAATAACTTTGGGGTTTATGGAGTTGGATGCACAAGCAGTATTCCCGCTTAGTACAGGTGAAGGCTAGCAAAAGACTGGGAAGCGACCAGCTAGAGAGCGACAACAGTCATGAACATGCATTAAAATTAATCAACACCGAATGCAAGCATGAGTAGGATATAATCCACCATGAACATAAATATTGTGAAGGCTATGTTGATTTTGTTTCAACTACATGTGTGAACATGCGCCAAGTCAAGTCACTTAAATCATTCAGAGGAGGATACCACCCTATCATACCACATCAACCATTTTAATAGCATGTTGGCACGCAAGGTAAACCATTATAACTCCTAGCTAATCAAGCATGGCACAAGAACTATGATCTCTAGTTGTCATTGCAAACATGTTTATTCATAATAGGCTGAATCAGGAACGATGAACTAATCATATTTACAAAAACAAGAGAGGTCGAGTTCATACCAGATTTTCTCATCTCAGTCAGTCCATCATATATCGCCATAATTGCCTTTCACTTGCACGACCAAACGATGTGAGTAATAATAATAGTGCACGTGCATTGGACTAAGCTGGAATCTGCAAGCATTCAATAAACAGGAGAAGACAAGGCAATATGGGCTCTTTTGTCAGATCAACAATAATGCATACAAGAGCTATTTCAACAATTTAATTATGGTCTTCTCCTATCGACCCCCAAAGAAAAGAAATAAAACTATTTACACGGGAAAGCTCCCAACAAGTAAAAGAAGAACAAGAAATCTTTTTGGGTTTTCTTTTTAATTACTACTACAAGCAAGGAAAGTAAACTAATTAAAAGCTACAACTATTTTTTTTGGTTTTTCTTAAGGTTTATCAAACACACAAGAAGAAAGCATAAAAAGGAAATAAACTAGCATGGATGATACAATGAAAAAGTATGGGCACCGACATCTAGCAATGAGTGTGTGAACATAAATGTAATGTCGGTGAGAAATACGTACTCCCCCAAGCTTAGGCTTTTGGCCTAAGTTGGTCTATGGCCACGGCTGGCCTGTCGGATATCCATAATAGTAGTTGGGGTCATACTGCGATGAAGAAGACTCCGATTGCCACTGGTTGGCAATCATCTCCAGATCCCACTGGTAATGAGACTGTCGTGGAGGATCAACTTGTGGTTCCGGCTCTGGCTCAGTTACTGATGTAGGGTTCCGATAGGCGTGAATAACCTCTAACGGAACAAGGTACTGGCCTGCAGATAAATCAAACAAGGAAGGAGCAGGCAAGGTAATAGTCTCAGGATGATGTTTATCAAAGAACAATTTGCATTTAAGCTCTCCTTCCCTATTCTTAACAATAAAATAATGTGCCACCATACTCTTATAATCTAAATAAACACGAGGCATCACTTTTTCTTCCTTCTCATAATGCCTAATAGGTATGTTAAAATGTGCAGCTAGGCGTGAAGCATAGATGCCTCCAAAGATGGGGCCCTTTGTACGGTTCAGACTTAACCGTTTAGCAATAATGCCACCCATACTAACAGAGTTATCACTGAATAAATTGTGGAGCAAAATAATAATATCAGGAACACTAAGGTTTCCACAGTTTCCGTGACCAATTAAGCAACGACTAGCAAATAATGCAAAATAGCGTAAAATAGGAAAATGTATGCTAGTGATTCGTGCATCGGAAACCTTCCTCGTTTCCCCTACAGTGATGATATCAATAAACCCATCCACATCGCTGCGATGTGGTTCCTCTGTCGTGCCCTCGAAAGGGACCAAACAAACCCGACAATCATAAAGTGACATCTCCTTATGCTCATCATATAAATAAAACTCCACCGTAGGTGGTGAGCTCCTAGAATGGAAATGAAAATTTTGCACAAAGATATTTGTGAGTAAGAGATACTGATCGTGTTGGTCGTGGAGGAAAGCGGTGAGGCCTGCATTCTTAGCCAATTCATCAAAATCTTCATAAATCCTGGCTGCTCTCAAGAAATCATCGGAAGGCCATTCACACGACCGAAGCTCTGCGGTGCGAGGCAGATTATACTTGGGCTTCTGTGCCTTTTCCTTCGAGCTTCGGCTCGATGAGCCCCTCAAAAGTCTCTTCATTATTTTCTGAAAAATTCTGAAATTTTTAGTAACTTCGAAATAAAAGTAAACCAAACTCAATAATATTGATAGCAACTACTCCTACAAGTGCCTAGGGCCTATATCATGCATCAAAACTACTTTTGACCATATAAATTTGACATGCAAGCTCAAGAACAGGGTCACCTAAGCAGCAAAAATTTGCAATGAATAAAGCACTAGAACAAAAACTAAGTGGACCAATGGAGGAGTCACATGCCAAGGAACAATATCCCCAAGCAGTTTTGTGAGAGGTGCTTTGAGCAAGGAGATCGAAAATGGCAGCAAAACGAGCTTGGACCCGGGTATGAACTAGATATTTGTGTTTGGGGGAGGAAGACGGAGCGTGTGGGTGAAAGGATAAGTGGAGGAGGGCCACCGTGGGCCCACGAGGTAGGGGGGCGCGCCCTCCACCCTCGTGTCCAGGTGGATGACCCCCCCTGCTATGTTCTCAGTGCCAAATATTCTCAAATATTCTATAAAAATCATATTTAAATTTCAGGGCATTTGGAGAACTTTTATTTTCGGGGTATTTTTATATTGCACGGATAATCAGATAACAAACAGAAAATACTATTTTTATTTTATTTAATATAAATAACAGAAAGTAAAAGGAGGGTACAGAGGTTGTGCCTTCTAGTTTCATCCATCTCATGATCATCAAAAGGAATCCACTAACAAGGTTGATCAAGTCTTGTTAACGAACTCATTCCGAATAACATGGAACCGGAGAAATTTCGAATAACACTATGTTACCTCAACGGGGATATGCACATCCCCAATAATAAGAATATCATATTTCTTCTTGACAGTAGGAAGAGGAAATTCAAAACCTCCAAATATAATCGATGGATTTTTCCAATAGAGTTGATACTATGAACTTGAGGTTGTTTCCTCGGAAAGTGTACCGTATGCTCATTACCATTAACATGAAAAGTGACATTGCCTTTAGTGCAATCAATAACAGCCCCTGCAGTATTCAAAAAGGGTCTTCCAAGAATAATAGACATACTATCGTCCTCGGGAATATCAAGAATAACAAAGTCCGTTAAAATAGTAACGTTTGCAACTACAACAGGCACATCCTCACAAATACCAACAGGTATAGCAGTTGATTTATCAGCCATTTGCAAAGATATTTCAGTAGGTGTCAACTTATTCAAATCAAGTCTACGATATAAAGAGAGAGGCATAACACTAACACCGGCTCCAAGATCACATAAAGCAGTTTTAACATAGTTTCTTTTAATGGAGCATGGTATAGTGGGTACTCCTGGATCTCCAAGTTTCTTTGGTATTCCACCCTTAAAAGTATAATTAGCAAGCATGGCGGAAATTTCAGCTTCCGGTATGTTTCTTTTATTTGTAACAATATCTTTCATATACTTAGCATAAGGATTCATTTTGAGCATATCAGTTAATCGCATATGCAAAAAAATAGGTCTAATCATTTCAGCAAAGCGCTCAAAATCCTCATCATCCCTTTTCTTGGATGGTTTGGGAGGAAAAGGCATGGGTTTTTGAACCCATGGTTCTCTTTCTTTACCATGTTTCCTAGCAACGAAGTCTTTCTTATCATAATGTTGATTCTTTGATTGTGGGTTGTCAAGATCAACAACAGGTTCAATTTCTATATCATTATCATTACTAGGTTGAGCGTCATCATGAACATTATTATTAGCATTATCACTAGTTTCTGGTTCATTACCAGATTGTGTTTCAGCATCATAAATAGAATTATCATTTGGACTCTCAGGTGTTTCAATAACAGGTTCACTAGAAGCATGCAAAGTCCTATCATTTTTCTTTTTCTTCATTTCAGAAGGACTAGGTGCATCCACATTATTTCTCTGAGAATCTTGCTCAATTCTCTTAGGGTGGCCTTCAGGATACAAAGGTTCCTGAGTCATTCTACCACCTCTAGTCATAACTCTAACATCATTATCATTATTCTTACTATTCAATTCATTGAGAAAATCATTTTGAGCTTTAAGTACTTGTTCTACTTGAGTGGTAACCATAGAAGCATGTTTACTAATAAGTTTAAGTTCACCTTTAACATTAGCCATATAATCACCCAAGTGTTCAAGCATATTTGAATTGTATTTCAATTTTCTACCAAAATAAGCATTAAAGTCTTCTTGCTTAACCATAAATTTATCAAACTCATCTAAGCATGGGCTAGCAAACTTAGTAAATGGGATTTCAGCTTTATCATATGTATAAAGAGAATTTACCTTTACTACCTATGTCGGGTTATCAAGACCATGAGTTTCTTCAATAGGTGATGGATCAAGATCATATGTTTCTTCGACAGGCGGTAAATTAAGACCATGTATTTCTTCAATAGGAGGTAAATTCTTAACATCTTCAGCTTTAATACCTTTTTCCTTCATAGATTTCTTTGTCTCTTGCATATCCTCAGGACTGAGAAATAGAATACCCCTCTTCTTCGGAGTTGGTTTAGGAATAGGCTCAGGAGTTGGCTCAGGAAGTGTCCAATTATTTTCATTTGTCAACATATTATTCAATAGAATTTCAGCTTCATCCGGTGTTCTTTCCTTGAAAACAGAACCAACACAACTATCCAGGTAATCTCTGGCGGCATCGGTTAGTCCATTATAAAAGATATCAAGTATTTCATTTTTCTTAAGAGGATGATCAGGCAAAGCATTAAGTAACTTGAGAAGCCTCCCCCAAGCTTGTGGGAGACTCTCTTCTTCAATTTGCACAAAATTATATATATCCCTTAAAAGCAGCTTGTTTCTTATGAGCAGGGAAATACTTAGCAGAGAAGTAATAAATCATATCCTGGGGACTACGCACACAACCAGGATCAAGAGAATTAAACCATATCTTAGCATCACCCTTTAATGAGAACGGAAATATTTTAAGGATATAAAAGTAACGAGTTCTCTCATCAGTAGTGAACAAGGTGGCTATATCATTTAATTTAGTAAGATGTGCCACAACAGTTTCAGATTCATAGCCATGAAAAGGATCAGATTCAACCAAAGTAATTATATCAGGATCAACAGAGAATTCATAATCCTTATCAGTAACAAAGATAGGTGAAGTAGCAAAAGCAGGGTCAGGTTTCATTCTAGCATTAAGAGATTGCTGCTTCCATTTAGCTAATAACCTCTTGAGTTCGTATCTATCTTTGCAAGCTAAAATAGCTAAAGAAGCTTCTTTATCAAAAACATAACCATTAGGAATAATAGGCAAGTCTTCATCATCACTTTCATCAGTATTATCAGATTCAATATTTTCATTCTCTCTAGCCCTAGCAAGTTGTTCATCAAGAAATTCACCAAGTGGCACAGCAGTATCAAGCATAGAAGTAGTTTCATCATAAGTATCATGTATAGCAGAAGTGGCGTCATCAATAACATGCGACATATCAGAACGAATAGCAGAAGCAGTTTTAGGTGTCGCAAGCTTACTCAAAACAGAAGGTGAATCAAGTGCAGAGCTAGATGGCAGTTCCTTAACTCCCCTCGTAGTTGAGGGATAAATCTTAGTTCTCAGATCTTTCAAGTTCTTCATAATGATAAGCAGATATAAATCCCAAGTGACTCAAAGAATAGAGCTATGCTCCCCGGCAACGGCGCCAGAAAATAGTCTTGATAACCCACAAGTATAGGGGATCGCAATAGTTTTCGAGGGTAAAGTATTCAACCCAAATTTATTGATTCGACACAAGGGGAGCCAAAGAATATTCTCAAGTATTAGCAGCTGAGTTGTCAATTCAACCACACCTGGAAACTTAATATCTGCAACAAAGTATTTAGTAGCAAAGTAATATGATAGTAGTAGTAACGGTAGAAAAAGGTAACAATAGTAAAATTAATGTTTTTGGTATTTTGTAGTGATGATAGCAATAACAACGGAAAAGTAAATAAGCGAAGAACAATATATGGAAAGCTCATAGGCAATGGATCGGTGATGGAGAATTATGTCGGATGCGGTTCATCATGTAACAATCATAACCTAGGGTGACACAGAACTAGCTCCAGTTCATCAATGTAATGTAGGCATGTATTCCGAATATAGTCATACGTGCTTATGGAAAAGAACTTGCATGACATCTTTTGTCCCACCCTCCCATGGCAGCGGGGTCCTATTGGAAACTAAGGGATATTAAGGTCTCCTTTTAATAGAGTATCGGAACAAAGCATTAACACATAGTGAATACATGAACTCCTCAAACTACGGTCAATACCGGTAAGTATCCCAATTATTGCCACTTCAGGGTTAACGGATCATAACACATAATAGGTGACTATAGATTTGCAAGATAGGATCAAGAACTCTCATATATTGATGAAAACATAATAGGTTCAGATCTGAAATCATGGCACTCGGGCCCTAGTGACAAGCATTAAGCATAGCAAAGTCATAGCAACATCAATCTCAGAACATAGTGGATACTAGGGATCAAACCCTAACAAAACTAACTCGATTACATGATAGATCCCATCCAACCCATCACCATCCAGCAAGCCTATGATGGAATTACTCACACACGGCCGCGAGCATCATGAAATTGGTGATGGAGGATGGTTGATGATGATGATGGCAACAGATTCCCCTCTCCGGAGCCCCGAACGGACTCCAGATCAGCCCTCCCGAGAGGTTTTAGGGCTTGGCGGCGGCTCCGTATTGTAAAACGCGATGAATTCTTCTCTTTGTTCTTTTTCTCCCCAAAACCAAATATATAGAGTTGGAGTTGAGGTCGGAGGAGCTCCAAGGGGCCCACGAGGTAGGGGGCGTGCCCTAGGGGGCAGGCGCGCCTCCACCCTCATGGACAGGTGGTGGGCCCCCTGGCCTTCATCTTTTGCAAGGATTTTTTATTATTTCCGAAAAGTTGTTCCATGAAGTTTCAGGTCATTCCGAGAACTTTTGTTTCTGCACATAAATAACACCATGGTAATTCTGCTGAAAACAGCGTCAGTCCGGGTTAGTTCCATTCAAATCATGCAAGTTAGAGTCCAAAACAAGGGCAAAAGTGTTTGGAAAAGTAGATACGACGGAGACATATCAGCAATGGATACTTGTGTTGTTGTGGATGAGAAGGCCTTTGGTAGGGGTCTGAATTTAAGGGGAGGGCGCGGGGTGGGATGGCCACATCGGATGAACTGCACGATCTCGCTGACGATGCGGTTGTGCAGATCGTGGGTTGGTGTTGCGTCTGTGATCGTGGGCTTGTGGCGATGGAACCGCTCTGATTAGGTGGTTGTATGCGAACGTGGTTTTTTTAATGTGGTTTTATTTTATTTTTGATTAGTAGTTTTTTTAACCACCACCTTCCGTGCGAACGGGCATTTTGTCATGTTTATATGTATCCCGTGTGATAATGAAACTGCATTGGTTACAGTTTTGTACTGCATCGTCTACAATACAGAACTGCATTTTGTCTACGTGTGTGTACTTCACCGTTTTTTGCGTGTCCTTGCTGCAGCCCCTGAAAAAAGTACAATGTATTCCGCAATTTTACGAGATTTTCGCTGTGTTCTATACCGTGTATTTATTCATGTAGGTAATCCGGAACTAGATTGCTATATCGTACTGCATCGTGTAACGAAATGCACTGCATTTTTCTAGTGCTGCGTACTACATCTGTTTTTGCCTGTACTTACTGCAGTCACTGGTATGAGAGGGGTGGGGGGTGGGGGGGTTGGGCCCGCCCCCACTTTTTTTGGTGTGGCACTTATTTGAAGGTAGACTATTTTCGGATGCGTTTTCTTAACATGTGTGTTGTTTTTGATTTTAACTTTTTTTACGAACTGTATGTATTTTATTTTTGTTTTACTGTCTGAACTTCATTGTTCTTCAGAGAGAACTGCATCATGTGCGTTTTGATGTAGTCTGTCTTATTTTAGCTAGGCTGTTTTTGGGCCAGCCTGTTTTATGTGACCCTTTGCCACACGCGGGCCTCCTATGTGTCCCTTCCAGGCGATCCCACCGCTTTGTTGATAGGGAGAGAGACCAAGAACAATCCCCTCTCTTCTCTTGCAGTTTCTCCCGAGGCATCTCTCCCTCAAGCAAAACCGCAGTCACCCGCAGCAACTGCCATCGCCCGAGGAACCGCTGCCCTCAAGAGGTCCTTATTCCTGCATTTTGCGTCGCCGTCCACTCCGCGAGCCCTTGCCACTGCGCTCCTGCAACCCTTTCCTATCCATTCCCGTCGCCGCTCCCTCCCCCTCCCTGCCGCCATCGCCGCACCCTTTTTTGTGGTACGTTCTGCTTGGCCTCGGTTTTGATCGTCCCCTTGTCTTGTTTTGTGATTCTCGTAGTTGCTGTTGTTGTTTTTGCTTGTGTAATTTTTCTGTAGGCAGTCGCTTTTATCTCGATTTTGAAGTCGATAGTCGTGTGTAGCAAGGTTGATCTAGGGTTTTGTGAGATTTTGCCCGATTTTGTTGTTTATATCTGTCACTTCGTCCTTGTGCTGCAGGCAAACACAATGTCTTCACCGAGCAGAGTGGGAGGAGGAGTTCAGGGTATGTGGAGTGCTTATTTTAGGCTTGTGCATATCCCTCTGTAGCTCAAGAATCCCATGATGTTGTTTCCCCTAGTCGGCATGAAGATTATGATTTTGGCATTGAAAAGCTGCTAGAGAATGTCATCCCTGCTGTTAGTGTTGTTGCTTCCCCTGTTTGTCTGGTGGCCAACGATGTTCCTGAAGTATCGGGAGTGGAGCCTCATGTAGCTGAAGTATCTAAGGAAATTGCGGTTGACCAAACTGTTGTAAATCCAGAGAATGCTGATGTTGCTGCAGAAGGGCAGTCCAGTGAGGTTGTGGTGGATTAGTCGCAACCTAGCCAAGAAATTGTTTGTGTCAGCTCTGAAGAACAACAACATGAAGACTCTGACACCGAAGGCAAGAGTTTTGTTTTGAACAGTGCAGTTGAAGTTTTTCTCATTCATTTTGTTTAATTACTATGGTATCTGAATTAGATGTTTAATGATAAGTGAAACTTGATGTTTTGTTTATGATTTTCAAAATAGCTACCAGAATTTCCTTATCTTAGTATTTGAACTTCATTCTTTGGATAAGTGAACTTCATCTTTTTATTACAGATGACAAACTTCCTGTTTTGACACCGTCGAGCATTGATCCAGCTCTTCTTAAAAGATACAATGAGTTGTACGCTGCTGTTACGAGGGTTCAGAAGGACAAGAAGAAGAAGTATGGTTTTTTAGAAATTGTTTTGTTCATATGTATTTTCTATGGTTTTTTAGAAATTGTTTTGTTCATATGTATTTTCTAATTTTGGTATTTACCCCTTTTTCTTTGTTTTTATTTTTTAATATCTTATGTTTCAGTTTTTCATGAAAAATTCAAGGACATGATTGCTTTTAAAACTGAGATGGCTGATATTACCATTGGCGAAGTTGGTCAATCCTTTTGGGATAAAGGGATGCTCACCACAAGCCTTGTAGATCTTGGGGTTTCTTTGCTGATAGATAAGTTTAAGGGACCTCCGACAATGGTAGCCCCGTACCATATTTGTGTAACAATGCAGAAATTTTTGTTTTATTTTTTGATTTTCTTTTCTGATTTCGTGCGACGACTTGTTTTCTTGAGCACTATGTGATTTTTGGTTTTGTTTTGGCAGACAAATATTTGGAATGGTGGTACTATAGGCAGGAGTGTTAAAATGATGTTCTCTTCAAAAGCCGAGGAGCGTGTTGATAAAAAGGATATGGTGAGTAACGTTTTTATGTGTCGAAAACTATATTTTTTGTGTTTGTTTTTATAGTGTTCTATTTCTTCTTCTTATAATAATTTTATTTATTTATTCGTCCTTCAAACAGGTCCTTTTGCAACTCTTGATCCCTCAGAGATGAGGGCTGGTGTTGGTCATTATTGTGTAGTTGATTTAAATGTGAAAGAAAGGCGGTTTGAATTTCTTAACTCGCTCAATAAACCTGGCAGCCCTGATGCGATCAGGGTTTTTAGGAGGATGGTTAAAAATATCAAGCGTGCATGGAAAGAATGAAGCTCAAGTTCTGATGAGCCGCTAAATCCTCCTACACTTGATGGATTTGTGTTGAAACATGTCATTGTCCGAATGCAGCCAAATGGGTGTGTTCTATACAGCCCCTCTCCACCATACTGCTCAAGTTTTTTATTTCATTTTGTGAAATTGATGTTTTTTATTCTTTTTATTGCAGTCATGATTGTGGATTCTATATGTTCCTATTCTTGCAGACTTGGGATGGTGTTCGAGTTGCTCAGTTTGGGGTGGAGCACATTGGCTACAGTAGAAAGGCCATGCTCTATAGTTGGCTCACATCGAGAAAGTGTTTCCTTGATTTAACATCACTTTTAATTTTTGTAGATAAAGGTTGTTTTAGTGAACTTCTTCATCCTCCCTTTTATTTATTTTTTTGTCAACTGCTTGCTTCTTCTTATTACGAGCTTTTTTTACTAGTTTGTTTAGTTAAGTTCTTGATTTAGAATGGATGTGTATATTTATTTGTTGTGTTAGTGAGATGAATTTTATTTTTTGGGCAAGTGAGCTTCATTGTTCTTTATAAGTGGGCTACATTGTTCTTTATAAGTAGGCTGCATTGTTGTATACAAGTGGGCTGCATCGCTGTAGACAAGTGGACTGCATTGCTGTAGACAAGTGGACTGCATTCTGTTCTTTAGTGAACTGCATTTTTTATATTAATGAGATGTATTACATGTTTTTTGGTTTTGTATTTTGTGCTGAGTGTTTCCATGTTTTTTCTACACGTTTTTAGGTTTTGATAGGGGGCTTCATGAAAGTTGTACGTCACTGTTTGAGTCCCAGGGTTCTGAGGTGGTTATGGAGGATTGTGTCATTGAAATATCTCCAGATATTTTGGTTCTTTGGATGGAGATGGTTTGAACACAGATGTGGCGTTTGGACCTGATGGTGGAAGTGTCTCTCGACCTAGCTCTCCACACGATGTATTTGATGTTGATGATGATGATTTTGTTACGCCATGTCCACGCGTCACTAGGACTAGGATTGCAGCAATTAATCATCCTCCTGTGGATGAGGTTGAAGTATTTTCGAACAAGAGGGCAGGTGAGAGGGCTTTTAAGTGGAGATGCTCTATAGAGAAATTGAAGCCTCCGAGGTTCAAATATATTGATGAGGTGAGGAAAATAAAGGATCTTATTCTCAACAAAGATTTTATAACCAAATACCACGAGTAAGTTTTATGTGTGTGCCCTTCATCCTTTTTGTGTGTTTTGTTTTTAATTTTAATTTTATTGATCCCATCTGTGTATGTTTACTGCAGGAATGCATTATTTATGGTGAATAGTCCTTTTGGTGATGTCGATACTTACACTGTTGACTATATCTATAATACATTTGGCAAAGGAGCTTTAATGGATTCGTATCTCATGGATTTTGTCATCAAGTACTGGAAGCAAGACCCTGAATTGGGTTTAGTTTATCATTCCGGTGAACGTATGCTACTTTCACCTTTATTTATCACGGTAAACGTGTGCTATCATTTTTTCCTATTGTACTGGTCTTTTCATGTCCATGCCTGCATGCATTGTTTATCCTTTTTTTCATGTCCTTTTTTGTTCTTTTTTCTGTGTAGTAAATTCTTCAAATGGAAACCTTTGTGACGAGAGATGATGATTTAAACCCTGTGTTGCCAGTTGTGCATAGCCCATTTGTTTTAGAAGATGAAGTTAAGAAGTTCAAGGTTTTTGTGAGCGACGACGTAAACCTGTTGGGTGCAAATCTGGTAAGTTCATTGTTTTCCGTCATTTATTTTTCTGGTTTGTTGCATTTCTTTTTATAGTTATTTTTGGAACAGTGGTCCTGGTGCTACGTGTCGAAAGAACTTTTCATTTTCATTTTTGTTTTTTGATGTGAACAGATTATGATGTCGCGCTCCAGGGATGGTCATTATTCCTTATACACGATGAACCAGCATCGCCAGGCGTTTGATATCCATGACACTAGGAAGTACACTGGTCATCCTGATGTCACGACAAAGTGGCGCAGGACTGACTACCACTCAGATTGCACTAAAGTGGTATGTCATTTTTTCTTGCCAAGTGCAAAGCTTTTTTTGTGTTTCTCCTACTGCATTTTTTATAAACTACACATGCAATGTTAGCACACATAGAACCACACTTGTTTATGTAGTGCACTTCAACATATGCGTGACAGAACTGCATTTTCTCACACCCCCATAATCTATGTAAAAAGGGTAAAAGGAAATGACCTCGCGTGCATTTAAAAGAGGGACTGTCTAGACGTTGAGAACAACTTTTGTATTTTTTGGTTCGTCTGAATAGTAACTTGATCTGTGATGTGTGTTATTTTTACCTTGTGCTTCCTTTTTTTGCCAGATGAGGAGGATGACTCAGCTGCTTAAGGCGATTTATGGTGAAAAAATGTATAAATCGAAGAACCACCCTGACTGGGTTAAATTGGCAGAGAAGCCCTCTTACCCGGTCGTGCCAGCGCAGGGAGCAAACGAGTGCGGAATCTATGTTCTAAGGTTGACGCGGTTGTATGACGACCAACATCTAGTTGAGAGAATTATCAAATCCTACGTAACACCTTCTCTTTTTTCTTCTTTTTCTTGTACTTTTTTTATTTTACTTTTTCACTTTTTGTTCTTTATGACAACCTGTATGTACGTGTACACGGTTTAGACGGGATAGCCTGAACTGCTACATGGGGGGCCCTACTATGACATGTGCTGCTACTTACTCGGCCACAGTTCATACTTGCAGAGAAAGCGATCGACCAGTATGTACGTACACATTCGCGACCAGACAGACAACGCTATGTACGCTTTGACCGGGTGGGTCCCAGCGGTCAAGGAGGATAAGGACGTACTTCCTTGCGTGCGAACATATAGCTGCACGGTCCCAACTGTTAGGGGGAGGAATCATTTTTATTTTGCGAGTAATAAGGAGGCACTTCCTTGTGTTCCAAGATGTAGCTGGTGGGTCCAGATGTCAGCCTCACCGCCTAAAGTCCTCTTCCGTTGGCTGTCCTTCATTGACCACGTCGCACCGAGAGCACTAAGGCGGTGGATGATGGCGAGGCCTAGGAAGGGAATGACGCGGAGCCGGGGAAGACGCGATAGTGGATGCCCATGCGGAGGGGAGTACGTGGGTTGACTGCTTCGGCTGCGGTGTGAGGCTGCGGTCGCCGGAGAATAACAGGAGGTATGGGTGAGTATAGAGGGATGGCATGGCCAGCAGTGGCAGCACAGCCGGACACGGGAGGCAGGAGTAGGTGGCACGACCGACGCTGGTTTGGGTGGCTGGATCAAGAAGACCAGAGGTTGAAGTAGCACGACGGCCGTTGGATGGACATCGTACGGTCACTGCAGCTAGAATCATTTATATTGACTAAGTTGACAAAGCCCTTGGTACCCGTCAACTTAGTAGGCCCACATGTCAGCCTCCGAAACGGTGCACCCTAGATGTCAGGGGGAGGAATCATTTTTTGGTCGGCTGAAGCTAGAATATCCGAGATTGAAGAAGAAGCACGACATCCGTTGGATGGACAGCCAACGGCCACTGCTGCTAGAACCGTGTGTTGACTATAAGTTGACAAAGCCTTGCATACGCGTCAACTTACTTTTTTTGAGGGGACGCGTCAACTTAGTAGGCCCACAAGTTTGTGGCAGAGATCTTATAGCCCATTTGCAATTTGTAAGAATGTACAACCCATTTTTGAATTCTAATGGAATTTACTACAACCCATTTACAGTTTGTTAAAAGTACAACCCATTTTCTAGCTAGGACAACGATTAATAATTTCAACCAACCGCTCAAAACAAAATTCAATAAAATTTCCCACATTTTGATGGGATCCAAAATATTTTTATCGTGAAATTTCTAGTGAGATTAAATACAATTTCAATATAAATTTGTATTACGTAAAAATCCAACGAAATATTGTGCATGCAACAATTAATGAAATTAAAATTTTCAAAATCCAAATATAATATTTTATAAACTAATTACGTGTTTGGTGCATTTTTTATAGTTACTGCCTAGTTTTTATAATTACATCGCATATATTATTTCTTAATGCCCATTTTTGTTAAGCCTAATGCATCCCTCCTAGAAAAGATTTGCAGCCCAGCGGGGCGGAGAATAACAAGTTGACATTGCGTGGGTATTCCTCAAAAAAATGTATAGCTGGGCTAGCCATTTTCAGCTTGAAAAAAATTAATATTTGGGCTGGATATCTGGCCTGGGCTAGATGGGCCACAGCCCGCCCAGATAATACCCTACTCTCCTCTGAACAACAATGAAAACATTGATCAAGAAAAACTCTGCAGTGCTCACACCTCAAAAACACAAATACTGCTTGAGCTGCTTGGTCCAAGCTATCGGCCACTCCTTGTGCAATTCTCTCGTTTATTGACTACATATGTTGACAATGGTGTGAGGCCGTGATGTCAGGAAACTAGGAGGAAGCAAATTTTTTTTGTAGTTGTATATAATAAAGAGGCACTTGCGTACATGCGGCTATGGCACTGGTGGGTCCCCACTGTCATCCTCTCCAAGTAAAGTCATCTCCTCATTGCTCATGTCCGTTGACCATGTTGACAACGCGAGACGATGGCGCCACGGCGAGCGCAACAACTCGAAGGACGACGGAGAGGGCTTCGTGGGCCCTACGGATGGTGTGATACAGCGCTCGCTGCTCATTCGGGAAGCCAGGATCGATCATAGGGCCACATGTCATCGATGGCATTGTCATTCGCTTGTTCACCAGTGCTCGTTGAGGAGATGGAGGTTGCACCACATGCCCCTGCACTGGTACCTCTTCCGCCATTAGGGCATCGAAGTGCGGCCGCACCTGCTCTATGGTGAATACGACATGAACCGGCTTGGAGTGGCGCCGGCTCCTGGTCGGAAGCTACGTCCATCGTTTGATTGTCATCGCTCAGCTCGGCGAGCTCGCTGGCGAGCCAGCATGTCCGGCTGCTGGACCGACTCACTGCCAAGCAGGAGTCTGAGTGCCCTGGTCCACCCAGACCGCCTCCCTCGCCCATGCGCGCTTTCCGCCCGAAACTGTCAGCGCCATGCGCCCCGCTTCCCGGCATAGACGATTGCTCCGCCTTCAAACGACACAAGTGTCGTTCGTCTGCCGCCCACATTAATGATACACGGTTGCTGAGGTGGCTACTCCGACGCAACACGTTCGTCCCCCTGCCACCCACCATTGCTATATAAACTGCTGCACCGGCCATAGCCGTAGTCATCTGCCTCCATTCCCTTTCTCATGTCCACACCACTACTGCCCACCATGGCTTCCTCGCGCTCCAGTGCTCTTCGGGACGGGCAGACGACGGACCAAGCTGGCAGGCAGCCGGAGGACGACGACGTCCCAATGGAGAACATGGTAGTCGATGATCCGGCGCCAACCCCTTCCTCTGCGCCATCCTCACCGGTGCATTGCACCATGACCATGGATGAGGCCCGTGCCCAATACATGGACAAGGTGAGGCAGAAGCGCCAGGAGTAGTTTTGGGAGGCGCAGGCCGACACCACCTACAACAATCATCTCCTCTAGGAGCACCTACGGGCGGAGCAGGAGGCGCTGCTCGACTTGTACCGCTCCGCCCGCAAGGGCCGCCTCGAGCGCTGGTGGTAACGCATGCGGGTGGCGGAGGCTGCGGCCGCCTACAAAGAGGGCGATGAAGCAGGCGAGGCGCTATTTGGCGAGACCGAGGACGAGGCTGATATGTCTCCAACGTATCTATAATTTTTGATTGTTCCATGCTATTATATTATCTGTTTTGGATGTTTAATGGGCTTTAATATACCTTTCTATATTATTTTTGGGATTAACCTACTAACCAAAGGCCTAGTGCAAATTGCTGTTTTTTTGCCTATTTCAGTGTTTCGCAGAAAAGGAATACCAAATGGAATGAAACCTTTGGGAGAGTTATTTTTGGAACAAACGTGATCCAGGGGACTTGGAGTGGACGTCAAGAAAGAAGTGAGGAGGCCACGAGGCAGGAGGGTGCACCCCCACCCTCGTGGGCCCCTCGCAGCTCCACCGACCTACTTATTCCTCATATATATATATATATATATATATATATATATATATATATATCCATATACCCTGAAAACATCCAGGAGCACCATGAAACCCTATTTCCACCGCCGCAACCTAATATACCCGTGAGATCCCATCTTGGGGCCTTTTCCGGCGCTCCGCTGGAGGGGGAATCTATCACGAAGGGCTTCTACATCAACACTATAGCCTCTCCGATGATGTGTGAGTAGTTTACCACAGACCTTCGGGTCTATCGTTATTAGCTAGATGGCTTCTTCTCTCTCTTTGGATCTCAATACAAAGTTCTCCTCGATTCTCTTGGAGATCTATTCGATGTAATTCTTTTTGCGGTGTTTTTGTCAAGATCCGATGAATTGTGGGTTTATGATCAAGATTATATATGAACAATATTTGATTCTTCTTTGAATTCTTTTATGCATGATTTAAATATATTTGCAAGTCTCTTTGAATTATCAGTTTGGTTTGGCCTACTAGATTGATCTTTCTTGCAATGGGAGAAGTGCTTAGCTTTGGGTTCAATCTTGCGGTGTCCTTTCCCAGTGATAGGAAGGCACGTATTATATTGTTGCCATCGATGATAAAAAGATGGGGTTTATATCATATTGCTTGAGTTTATCCCTCTACATCATGTCATCTTGCCTAATGCGTTACTCTGTTCTTATGAACTTAATACTCTAGATGCATGCTAGATAGCGGTCGACGTGTGGAGTAATAGTAGTAGGCGCATAATCATTTTGGTCTACTTGTCGCGGACGTGATGCCTATATACATGATCATGCCTAGATATTCTCATAATTATTCGTTTTCTATCAATTGCTTGATAGTAATTTGTTCACCCACCGTAGAATTTGCTATCTTGAGAGAAGCCACTAGTGAAACCTATGCCCCCCGGGTCTATTTTCCATTATATTAATCTCCCATCAACTAGCTATTTCTGGCGCCATTTATTTTGCTATCTTTATTTTCCAATCTATACAACAAAAATACCAAAAATATTTATCTTATTATCTCTATCAGATCTCACTTTCGTAAGTGACCGTGAAGGGATTGACAACCCATTTATCGCGTTGGTTGCGAGGTTCTTGTTTGTTTGTGCAGGTACGAGGGACTTGCATGTAGTCTCCTACTGGATTGATACCTTGGTTCTCATAAACTGAGGGAAATACTTACGCTACTTTGCTGCATCACCCTTTCCTCTTCAAGGGAAAACCAACGCATGCTCAAGAGGTAGCAAGAAGGATTTATGGCGCCGTTGCCGGGGATATCTATGCACAAGTCAAAACATACCAAGTACCCACCACAAACTCTTATCCCTCGCATTACATTATTTGCCATTTGCCTCTCGTTTTCCTCTCCCCTACTTCACCCTTGCTGTTTGATTTGTCCTCTTTTATGTTCACCTCTTTTCACTTGCTTTTTGTGTGCTCGTTTTTTGTGCAATTTGCTGCCATCATGTCTGAAATTGGGGAGGTTATCATTGATAAGGATAGTGGTAATAACATGAAAAAGTTGATGCTTTTGATTATCCTCATGAAAAACCTACTATTTTGCACACTAAAAAGTTTCGCATCGGTAATGGAAATATTATTGGAAAAGGAGTTATTAAAGATTTCTTTACTTGTGCCGGTGATTTGCCCACGATGAGCGTGTCTATTCTTCATAAAACTAGTAGTCTTGCGGATGATATATCCTTGCTCGTGGTTGAACTTTAAAGACAATTTATCCATATGCATCCTTGCATACAGAGGATTTTTCTAGAATTTTCTAATATTGAGCATTCTTCTGTTAAGCGAGCAGCTACCATCTTTTTAGCTCACTAGTGGACCCATTGCGCCAAATGGCGCAGAGACCTGCTGATTCCATGTTAGCGATGAAAAGAAATCTATGGTTTAGTTGATTTTGGTACAGGAAATCACACATGACAATAAATTAATCTCTCTTAGTTGGGAAAAACAGAGGCTTGCTGTCTACAATAGACGTATATACACATTTAAATTTGGTAGCATAGAGTTCTTTTTGAACAAAATTTATGTAACAAATATAATCCACGGTATTTTGTTGTCTATAATGAGATGCATATACACATTCTAATTTGGTAGCACAAAGTCCCATTCAAAATCATGCCACATGCGGTAACAAATTTAACCCACTTTAATAAAGAAAAAGTATAGGTTTGTTGTCTAAAATAAGATGTACATGCACATTTTACTTTGGTAGTGTAGGGTCTCGTTCAAATCCACATCACATTCAAAATATATGTATTTTTCAATAAACTTCTGTTTGAGCATGCAAGTACTCACGGTAAGAATTTAGACCCTTCTATATAAGAAAATAATACATATCTTTTTGCCTAAGAACATATATGTATACTTAACACCATGTACGAAATCAGTTGAGGCCTTATACTATTTTAAGAAGAGTAGTGTTTCTATCAACTTTGTTTTTGTGTGTTTGAAAAAAAAGTATTTATGTGCTTCAAAGCAGTCATATGGCAGCTAGTTCGGACCATGAAAGCAGTCGTATGGCAGCCAGTTTGGCCCATATGACTCGAGCAACTTATTTATCCCTTCTTCCTCAGCAGCTTCATTTAGTCAGCGACAAAACTCCTTAGTAGTACTTCCATCATCTCAATAATTGGGACAAATATCATCCACTACAATGAAGAACACCAACATTTCTGTATATCTCGAACAATAATAACATCATTTACAATACATTTGGTCAAGAAACCAATTAGCAGAAGAATAATAACATTTCTCTATATCTCAAAAAACACATATGGGATTATTAGTATCTTGACTTGTATGGATGGCTTCACTTGTAACAATACATATGCCTTCTGTTTATTTGCCTGACAAAATGTCCATCAGAAGAATTACTCATATAGGAGGATGTGGGGAGTATTTCAAACTGAAACAAAGAATTGATCCTACCTACGTGAAGTGCATTATCTTTAAAGCCTCTGAATATATTCTGCTGCTACTCCACCAGGAAAGTGCAGGGCTTCAAGAACCAAAAGAGGCCACTCGAGCCCTCTTCGGACTCATAAGCCCTGTTGTTGTTTATATCCTTAACCCCAAAAGGTTGACTCTTAGCATCTCTATTGTTCTCCTGGCCCTTATTAGCATAGCTATTTACCATAATGGTGTTGTTTGGAAAAATATAGTACAATGCACAACAAAATTAGTGCCACATGTTGATGCCACTAATTTATAAAAAAACACCCTTAAGAAACAGAATCAACTGAACCTTGAACACAAGTAGGCCTAGAGCTAGAAAACAATACATCATATTACTAAGCAAAAGCAAGTAGAAATATCAAACTGAGAGGCAGAACTATTTGAAAATGAAAATGTTGGCAAAGTAAAATAGAAACATCAATGATTTTCTCGACGTCACGCGGGAGACAATAGTAGGAAACATATAATTGCCCTCTGGGTAAACCTTGAACTCTTTAAGTAGAGCAAACAAAAGATAAGTCTGAACATTGCTTTTATTTAGTCACAGCATAGCACAAGCTTAATATTCTGGGCATAAGAATGACACCAACAACATATAAAGATTTGACAAATGCGAGATACTGCAACCAATTTTAAACTTTGCACAACTTCATGAATATACTGAATCTCTTGGCAGCACTATACCCGTTGTGCCAAATGGCACAGAGGCCCACTGATTCCATGTATGCTTTGAAAAGAAAACCATGTATTAATTGTTTTAGTCATGGGCAAGTACAATAGGTAAAAAATGGAATAGCCTTTATATCAAAAAAATGTTTTTTTGTTGAATTTATACCTCTCTATATCTATTTATTTTTCCTTTGACCTACAACGTACTTGTACCTAACAACATGTATAATACCAATTGAGGATCCTTCTTTTTTTGTCAAAATAATGTGCCTTACTAACCGTACGGGCTGAAGATCAAGATAGATAATGAGTTAAGGATCATTTTTAGTAGCAGATCCGTTTGAAGCAGATCACAAAATTTGATCATTGCTCCTTGAACTCCTTACTCCTAAGCTTGAAAACACACAAATGCTTCTATAAAAGCTTCAGACCACCAGTAACATCGTAAACCAAGTTAGTTGGTATTACTCAAAAGAAATAGTAGAATAATCAAACAAATCTCAGTTAGGCTGGGATAACTGCAGATCCAGAAGCATATCCGATGTAAGGACCACATATGCAGTCTCAATGGTGAGAACCAGTGCAAGATTAAGAAATTATCCAAGTCCCCGCCAATGAGTCCTAATAAACCCAAAGATAAATGCCAGTATCCTATCACTTGATTCAAACATCACGTATATGATCATGTAGCAGTACATGTGTGTGATTAGAAACCAAGTTCATTATGGAAAGGGACATTTTGTACAAATTTTATGAACAGAAGCTCTTATTTTCATATTTCCATATCCTTCTTTAAACTATGAATCTAATCTTTTGGAAAATATTGGTCTCTTATCATTATGTGTGTAAATAAAAAATTCATAAGAAGACATTGCAACCACTTGGGATGAGTCAAGTGGGATCTGAAACAATGGTTGTCCTGCTCCAGCACCTAGTGTACCTCCCTCCTACAGTCCTACTCCAGCTCCTTGTTTAGCTCGTCAGGTCCTCACGTTAGCCTTCAGGCGCCTGGAGGAAGGAGGCAGGTGCATAGGATCTGCAATAATGTCCAGAAAACAAAATTTACATATTGTATTTTTTCAGAAGACGGACATAGCAGAACTATCTCAACAATGAAATGACATCTAAACCCCAGAAACTGAAGAACGCTACAGCAACACAAATCTTCTTCACAATAACAAAATAAATCTTAAATTAGACAAGGATACTGATATGCAAATTTGAGGTAGAAAAATGATCATTTTCCTAGGTACTAACTCACAACTGGTATGCAAATACACTAACTAAAAAGATCTATAGATTAAACATGAGATCCTACTGACAAACACGAAATGACATTCTGTTCTAGGTTCAAATCAACAAGTAAATAGTGACCATGTTAATTAGAGGGTCTCCTCAGCCTGAGGCCATACAAGTAAGGTGGCCCCTGACAAAGAGGATCTCATGCTCCATGGGCCAGTCTGGTATCCTTCATTTGTGCATACTACTCTGGGCCATGAGTCTCTTTTTAAATCTAAAACAACATATAATTGCATGCAGCCAAGTGTTACATCTCGAAAAGGCCCATGATGGCCGAGTGTTCCAGAATCTAAATCATGATAGCTGAGTGTTCCATCTCGAAAAAGATATAAAACAAGTCATGGTATTCTTGCTTCAAAAACTATGGCTAGATCAGTTCTAAAGTTCAATTTTTAGTTTGTAGAAACAACTTAAGTGGCAAGTTATTAGATATTCTGCACCAGAATAGAATTTTGACTAAATAATAACTTACATAAGCACTAGACCTGTGAACACTCGCTCTCTAGGACAAATGCAGACCAACTAAACTGAATATTCTACATCAGAACAAAATCTTCACTAATTAATAACTGACATAAGCACTGGACTTGTAAACACTCGCTCTCTGGGAGAAATTGACAAGGACAATGCATGAACACTTGCAACTGATCTGTGGCACTTAATTTGCATATATCAATTAGTTCAACAAGGGCGTAGGGGGTGGAGATGGAGAAATCAAGAAACATAACAACATTTAGAAAACACATTTTGCAACAATTTGAATAAACCCAAATTGGGGCTGCAAGCTTCGCTCTGTAACACCCACGATGCGGCTATATCTCCCACGTGTCGGAGCACGACTTAGAGGCATAACCGCATTGTAGGCATGTCGCAAGAGGGGTAATCTTTACACATCCCATGTACTGAATAAGAAAGGGATAAAGAGTTGGCTTACAATCGCCACTTCACACAATACATAAATATAGCATTACAACATCCAGAATACAATCATGGTCCGTCTATGGAACCAAAATAAAAGAAGACCACCCCTAATGATAGATCCCCGATCGCCCCGACTGGGCTCCACTATTGATCAACTGGAAACGAAACAACACAATGCACATGATCTTCATCGAGCTCCTCCTTGAGCTCGGTTGCGTCACCTGCATGGTATCATCGGCACCTGCAACTGGTTTTTGGAAGTAATCTGTGAGTCATGGGGACTCAGCAATCTCACACCCTCGCGATCAAGACTATTTAAGCTTATGGGTAGGAAAGGGGTAGTGAGGTGGAGCTGCAGCAAGCACTAGCATATATGGTGGCTAACATATGCAAATGAGAGCGAGAAGAGAAGCAAAGCACGGTCGTGAACTAGAAGTGATCAAGAAGTGATCCTGAAACTACTTATGTTCAACCATAACACAAGAACCGTGTTCACTTCTCGGACTCCGCCGAAAAGAGACCATCACGGCTACACATGCAGTTGATTCATTTTAATTTGATTAAGTGTCAAGTTCTCTACAACCGGATATTAACAAATTCCCATCTACCCATAACCGCGGGCACGGCTTTCGAAAGTTCAAATCCCTGCAGGGGTGTCCCAACTTAGCCCATCACAACCTCTCACGGTTAACGAAGGATATTCCTTCTCCCAGGAAGACCTGATCAGACTCGGAATCCCGGTTACAAGACATTTCGACAATGGTAAAACAAGACCAGCAAAGCCACCCGAATGTGCCGACAAATACCGATAGGAGCTGCACATATCTCGTTCTCAAGGCACACCGGATGAGCAAGACGCCGGGTTGGCATAGATCCTGGTTGCCCAGGGGGCACCGTACATCGCTCAGGTTGGACCAACACTTATAGAAGCACTGGCCCCGGGGGGGGGGGGGGGTTAAAATAAAGATGACCCTTGAGTCTGCAGAGCCCAAGGGAAAAAAAGGCTTAGGTGGCAAAAGGTAAAACCAAGGTTGGGCCTTGCTGGAGGAGTTTTATTCAAGGCGAACTGTCAAGGTTTCCCATTATAACCCAACCGCGTAAGGAACGCAAAATCAGGGAACATAACACCGGTATGACAGAAACTAGGGCGGCAAGAGTGGAACAAAACACCAGGCATAATGCCGAGCCTTCCACCCTTTACCAAGTGTATAGATGCATTAATTAAAATAAGAGATATTGTGATATCCCAACATATACATGATCCAACATGGAACAAACTCCATCTTCACCTGCAACTAGCAATGCTATAAGAGGGGCTGGGCAAAGCGGTAACATAGCCAAACAATGGTTTGCTAGGAAAGGTGGGTTAGAGGCTTGACATGGCAATATGGGAGGCATGATATAGCAAGTGGTAGGTATCGCGGCATAGCAATAGAGCGAGCAACTAGTAAGCAACGATAGAAGTGATTTCGAGGGTATGATCATCTTGCCTACAAAGTTCTCTGAGAAGACGAAAGCTTGATCCTCGTAAGCATACTCAACAGGTACCTCGAACACGAACTCATCTCCTGGCTCTCCCAATGCAAGAACACAAGCAAAGGAAAAACAATCAACTACGGTGCAATGCGCAAGCAACATGATGCAAAACATGGCATGATATGCAGGATGTGACATGCAATGCATATGCGTGCTCCATAAGGGAAAGATTGAACAAGGCACAAACTTGCCAAACCAAGAGTGCCGCTGGAAATATGAGTTGATTTCGGTCGAAATCCATATAAAGATCACCGGAATCGGATGCACGGTTTGCAAATGGCAAGCAAAATAATAATGGCACAATTCTGCGATTGACAGCATGATGCCATCTAGATTGCAACAAGAAACTAAGCTACTACATTCCAACATAACAACAAAGCACATGACAGTGATCTAATCAAGATGCTTGACAAAAGATGAACACTGAGCTACGGCTAAATCACACTAGAGCAGGTTCAAACAAGCATGGAAAAAGTGCAAAAGATAACAACATCACATACTTAGAGAAAATAACATATCAGAAATTAACATCAGGAAGCAATGTTTAGAGCAAGATATCAACATGCTACAGGAACAAAACATAGCAATACAAGGCATGGCATGAATCTACTCAAATCATATAATAAAAGTCCCTTACTGACCATAAGCCAAAAGGGATCAGAAGATATGATGGCACCGATGTAAACATAGCAAGTTTCGTTAACAGATTCAGACTTCGCAGAAAATTGGACATGGCATAAACAGAATTATGAAGGCATGTTTGTGAGCTTGATGCACTCAACACAAGTCATTGCATGACAAACTAAGCATACTCCCAGCAAGAATACATGATGAAGAAGCTAACAATGGATCAACTACAACAACCTTGGCAAAATTGATTAACATGCAAACAATCTGCCAGGAACATTTTATAGCAAAAGTAGATCAAGATTGAGTCATTCTAGGGTACTCCATAAATGCAAACAAGGACATGGGTGGATATAGCATAACCATATGTCAAAATCATCCTTACTGAACATACTCAAAAGAGGCATGGATCACTCTGTAGCAACATGAATACATGGCATAAAAATAACAGCAAGGAAATGACTTAGTGAAATTCTAAGTCCCTGAAATCAGTAATATCACGAGAGCTACTTTGCATGCATGTGCTAGTCAGCACATTGATCACAAAAATACATGGCATACACCCCTGTAAAGATGGCATGGCATATAAAAAAACACATGTAGAGCTCATGCCCATATGTAGCACACAACAATCATGGCAAAAAAGACAAATGCTCATAAACTGATAAGAATCAGGAACTAACATTTTATAGCACTCTTGCATCAACAATTAGGGCATCAATATGGACTCAAACAAGCATGGCACAATGGAACAAAATGAAGAGGACATCCAGATGAACAATTTGATATAAGGCACGCACAAAACGGAGCTACGAATGCAGAGTTATAATACAATGAACAGGCCTAGAAAATATTGCAGACTTGGGAGAAAAACGAGGTCAACCTAGGGTTTCCAGATCTGGATCGGGATCTGGCGCGGTCTTCGAGAATCACCGGAGATGGAGGTCGCCGGAGTGGTCGCGGTGGCCGGAGTCCGAGAAGAGAAGGGAGTGGCCGGAGCTCGCCGGCCGGTGGAGATCGCCGGAGACGGAGCAGGCGCAGCTCCCGCAGCAGAGCTGTGCAGCGGAGGCGGCGGACGAGCGGTAGGGCGGCAACCGGAGAGGCGTGGCGGCCGGAGTTGGCGGCGGGGACAGTGTACGGTGGCGGCGAGGAGGAGGCGGCGCGGCGCGGGTGCTCGGCGGTGGGGCGAGGCGCGGGGCGCGGGTTCGCGGGGGCCCGCCGCGGGCCGAGCGGGCCGGCAATGGCACGCGGTGGCCGGGGCCACGTGGCGGCGCGGGAGAGGCTGGGAGCGGCAGCGCGATTCGTCCGGTTCGCGGGGGCCCGCCGCGGGCCGAGCGGGCCGGCAATGGCACGCGGTGGCCGGGGCCACGTGGCGGCGCGGGAGAGGCTGGGAGCGGCAGCGCGATTCGTCCGGTCCGGGACGGACATGTCCGACGGGCGAGAGGGCAAAAGTCTAGGGTTTCATCTGCGCGAAATTTCGGGGAGGCACACACACACACACACACACACACACACACACACACACACACATAGGTAGAGGGAGCTAGGAGTGTCCAAATGAGGTGCGGTTTTCGGCCACGCGATCGTGATCGAACGACCGAGAGGATGGAGGGGGTTTGGATGGGTTATTGGGACACTTTGGAGGGGTGTTGGGCTGCAACACACACGAGGCCTTTACGGTTCCCCGGTTAACCGTTGGAGTATCAAACAGACTCCAAATGGCACGAAACTTGACAGGCGGTCTACCGGTGGTGTACCAAGGCCGCTTGGCAAATCTCGGTCCATTCCGAGAAAGTTTAACACCCACACACGAAAAGAGGCAAAAGGGGGCGCCGGAGGACATATGAGTGTCGGATTGAGAAACGGACAACGGGAAAAAAGCTCGGATGCATGAGGCGAACACGTATGCAAATGCGATGCACATGATGACATGATATGGAATGCATGACACACAAACAAATGACAAGGCAACAATAGCGAATAACTGGAAGACACCTGGCGCAATGGTCTCGGGGCGTTACAACACTCCACCACTACGAGAGGATCTCGTCCCGAGATCTAGGATGGCACCGGAGGGGAAGGGAAGAGGAAGATAAGATGTAAACTAAGTTGCTTCTTCGACAAATGAGTGAAACCAAAGAACCTTGTGAGGTTGAACAAATTGAAAGAAAGAATACAACGGAGATGAACAAAGTTGAAAACACTCCGTTAGAAAAGAGAAACAAGGAAGAACAAATTCGGGTAGCACTCTGGTTGAAAAGAGATGCAATACTTGATAAGATGAAAAGAACTTGAGCAGAGGACACAACACTCCTGCTAAACGGATAAACAAGGAAAGGAGCATGATCCTCACCATTCGAGATGATGATTGAAAAGATCAACAACACAAAACCTCCGGAATAGATGAGAGAATGGAATGGAATGAACGGAAGGAAACAAGATCTTGGGAGAGCACACTTACAACCAATGCTAGAAC